>NW_005434483.1:68558-75597 GCF_000315625.1 Guillardia theta CCMP2712
CTGCTCCTCCTGCTCCTCCTGCTCCTGCTCCTGCTCCCCTCACCGCTCATCGCCGCCAGCATCGCTGTGAGCTGGACCGAGCCGGCCTCAGAGGTGAAAAATGGGAAAATGGCGAAAAGACAACGGACGAGCGACAAGGGAGACTGAGTGAGGGAGACGAGAGAAGAGCCATGGAGCAGAGCAGAGCAGAGCAGAGCAGAGCAGAGCAGAGCAGAGCAGAGCAGAGCAGAGCAGAGCAGAGCAGAGCAGAGCAGAGCAGAGCAGAGCAGAGCAGAGCAGAGCAGAGCAGAGCAGAGCAGAGCAGAGCAGAGCAGGGGAGGGGAGGGGAGAAAAGGGAATGGTGGGATACATAAAATGTTTGATCGCCCTGCAACTACCTGTCAGATGGTGACCCAATTAGGACGGCAGATGCCTCCCAGGTATCTCACGAGCATGATGAAGACGGGGAGGATCAAGCGCGTCAAGGTGTCTCATCTCATCCCTCACATCCCCTGCCTCACTGCCAGCAGGCTCTCACGCGGCAGTGGATCTCCAGCAACGGCACCCACCCCTCGCCTGACGACTTCCTGAACCTCCTCAAGCTCGCATCGCCCAGCAGAATCCCGGTGAGCCTCAACGAGAAGGTTCGCTCTGACGTGCCTGCAGCTGGTGCAGGAAGTGATCTGGATCTATGAGAGCTCCGAGAGCCTCGAGGTCGAGGATGGGGAGAGGATGCTGGTGGAAGCTGTCCTCCTCTACCTCCTCCACGTCGAGGGGCTGCAAGGTTGCTCCTCTCACTCGCTCCTTGTTCGCTGAGGCGACATGCAGACATACTGCGAAGTGTCGACAAGCATCTCCGTCCTCCTCGCCGACTTGGCGTGACAGCAGAGACGCTCAAGGCCATCCTGCAGGTTCACTCGCCTCGCCGTGCTGTGATTGTGAGCCCTCGCAGGACATCACGGAGGAGCCTGTCAGCGACGAGGCGGTGGAGGCTGCGCATGGGATGTACCGCGAGCAGCAGCAGGAGGAGCCGTCGGCTCCAGACCCTCCCGCCCTCGCCCGCGCCGTGTCTGCGACCTTGTACCTGAGGTACAGGAAGGAAATCTGGTCGTCCCGCTACAGCAGGGAGGCGACGGCCTTCAGGCGGGGACAGCTTTACGTGGAGGGCTGGCTAGCGAGAATGCGCGGGTTCGTGAAGAAGTCGCTGAGACAGCAGAAGCCAAAGTCCAAGTTCCTCCTGCAGGCCTCCAGCAGCGTGCGGCAGCAGTCGACGGAGAAGTACGGGGTCACGGGGATCTGGGCAGGAAGGCAGCCGATGGAGGTGAAGGGGGTGGGAGGGGAGGAGGGCAGGGGTTGACGCTCGAGCGTCCTTGCTTCAGGTGAGAGGGCCGGAAGGGGAAGCAATCGTCTTGTGCGACTGCGGCTGCGGCGTCTCAGCTCCGGTAGACGTGGAGGGTCGAGGGGGTGAGAGCTGATGCTGATGGGGCTCAAGGCCGCAAGCTTCTACTGGCGCCTCACGCGATGCCCTCGGGATGGCCCCTCGCAGGTGAAGAAGAGGAGAGAAGGCGAGAAGGGGGAAAGAGAGGAGGAGGCCGAGGAAGACTGACGAGAGGAGCAGGAGTTCCTCGACTCCTTCCAACTCTCTGAGATCGAGTCAGGTCATCGCTTCCTCGTCCGCCAGTACCAGCCCTCCGCCCTCATCCGCACCTGACTCCCTCCCTTGATACTTGTAGCCTCAAGTTACCTGCCTCTCTCTCCTAGTGAACTCCTGGCAGCACCGCTCACTCACTTGAAGTGCCACCGCCACCGTACTCAGAGGTCTCTCAGCCTGACCCACTGCCTACTATTTTTAACTCCCAGTGATTATCATCCGCCGGGCCCTCAGCGGAGCTGAGCCCGGTCCTGGAGGCCCTCACTCAGAGCCTCGGCGGGCCCTGCCGGGGCTCAGTGTGCGGCCAGGCGGCGGCAGCCCCGGCCGGATATCCGGGACTGCCAGACTGAGAGGCCCGGCGCCGGGCGCCGCCCGGCGCGTGCGGCAGTTGTGCGACGGTCACTGCTGACCGTGTGCGGAGGGACGGAATGTGTCAGAGTGGGGATGCGGACCATTCGGTTCTCACCAATTGCGCGTGCCATGGGAGGGAAGAAGGCGAGGGAAGAGAGAGAGAAGGGGAAGGAGGAGGAGAGGGAGGAGAAGCGAGGAAGAGGTGAGAAGACCATCGTTCGAGCTCTCACCTCTGACGGCCTCAAGTTCTTCGTTGAGGTGAAGGAACGTGCTCGTCCCCTCAAAGTATCGCACGTGGTGGAGGCTATCATGTTGGAGCATAGGAGGTTGACGAGCAAGCTTCAGCCCTCCTCCTCTCCTTCCAAGAACGTCCTGGTTGTTAAGACCAGCGGCGATTTCATCGTCTCCCAGGACATTTCGTTCGCCGGCGTTGCAGAGGCGAATGGATTCGAGGGCTGCTGTCCTACCTTGGCCATAGTGTTCCAAGAAGATGTGGAGTCGCTGGCGAGAGAGCATCAGGAGGACTTAATGGCTGTGGTGAAGAGACTTGAGCTGAACAGCTCAGAAGGACGACTGCTCTACACTGCTTCCTCGCATACCTCCATCGTCCCTGCTAGCTCGGCCGCTACGTTAGCCCCCAAGAAGTCGGCGGAGGTGAAGAGTGTGGTGGAGAGGCATGTGCCGAAGGAGGAGTGGAGGTCGCTTCCTCAAAGTCTGCAGCGGAAGATAGAGGAGCTGAAGGCAGAGGCCATGTTCAGCAGAGACATCGACCAGAGGGCCCTCAACAAACTAGTTCGCGTCCATCGCGCCATCGCATTCCGAGCCCTGGACAAGTTTTGCTCGCATGCTGGCTCAGATCTGCCCAACAAGTCGAAGCTCCTGGTGGACCTGATCAATCAGTGTGAGAAGGAGAAGATCCTCAACAAGAGCGAGGAGGAGACCATGGAGGCCGGCGACAAGAGAGGCATCGTACACATCTCCTCCTCCTCCTCCTCCTCCTCCTCCTCCTCCTCCTCCTCCACTTCCTCCACGGCCTCTGCTGCCGATCGCCCTGGTGGAGCGAAGAAACAAAAGAGCGACAAGGAAGCGAGAGGACAGGAGGCGTTGAACGTCAGAGAAGCGGGGAAGGGGAAGGGGAACGTGAAAACTGACGTTAGCAAACCTGCACAGCCGCTGAAACCTCCCAAGTCGAAGAAAGGGGAGGAAGACGCCCCGCAAAAAGTTGCAGGAAAACAAACGAAACAAGACATTGCTGTTGAGAGCAAGCTGAAAGCAAATGATATTGAGGAGGAAGACGAGTCGGAGGAGGCGGAGGGAGAGGAGGACGAAGGAGTGTCGGAGGATGAGGACGAATCGGAGGAGGAGGAGGTTGGAGAGGACGAGGACGAGGACGAGGACGAGGACGAGGAAGAGGAAGAGGACGAGGACGAGGACGAGGACGAGGACGAGGAGGATGTTGGTGATAAGGAAGAGGACGAAGAAGAGGTAGGAGAAGAGGAGGAGGAGGACGAGGACGACGAAGAGGATACAAAGAAACCAGCCAAGAATGCGAAATCGAATAAAGTCGTAGCGCAAGGAAAGGAAGCAAGAGCAATACACGTCAAGTCGAAGGGTAAAAACAAATCTGAAGAGGAAGAGAAAGAGGAGATTGAAGTTGAGGAAGCAGAGCAAGAAGAGGATCAGGAAGATGACGTTGAAGTCGACGGCGACGGGGACGACGAGGATGATGAAAACAAGGTGATGTAGGATAGAAACAGGACGAGAGAGGTGTGCACGTGTGTTGTTGACTTGATACGCAGAAACACGACGATGAAAAGCCAAGAGTTGCACCGAGACGAAAGGAAATTCATCAAGGCAAAGGTTCAAAGCGACCCCTCAACGATGATGACGAGGATGATCATGATGAGGACGAGGATGCAGGGACAGCCAACGAGGATGTGGATGAAGATGCGACGACAGACGGGGAGGGGGAGGACGATAAAGTTTCTTCTTCCAAACAGAAACCTAAGGAAGTTCATGAGGTCACCAACAAAGGGAGAAGCGCTAGCGAGCGCAAGGGCAAGCAGGAGGGGGAGGGACAGGCGAACAAGATGCGGGGAACGAGGAAGAAGGCTCAAGGCGAGGACGAGGCTGCTGTCCAAGAGGAGCATTCAGGAGAAGACGAGGAGGAGAAGAAGCTGATCGCGGTCAAGCAGCAGCTGCAGGAGAAAGTGAGAGAGATGGAGACTGAGGAGAAGGAGGGAACGATGGATCGAAGTATGGGGGGCAAGAACAAGAACGAGAACGAGCTGCCTGCTGCAGTGCAGCATGAGCTGCACGACGCAGTGAGAGGAGGAAGGTTCCGAGAGTCAAGGATCAACAAGGTGTCTCTGTCATTCTTCAAGTCGCTCTCCCCTGCCGACGCCTCGAGGGTCTGCAAGATGATCAAGGAGGTGGAGCCGCGCAAGTACTCCAACGTGAACTTCTGCATCAACGACATCATGAGCAAGATGCGGCCGAGCGGAGCAGGCGAGAAACCTGAGGCGGCAGAGAGCAAAAAAGCTCGCAAGGTGGAGGTGATCAAAGTGCGTGCGGAGGAGTCGGAGGAGTCAGAGGAGTCGTCCAGCGAGAATGAGGAGGCCGAGGGAAGGGAGAAGCTTGCGGGACGAGGTACCTTGCTCTCCTGCCTCGATGCGACTCTGACTCTGATTAGCTCGCGCTGCGACAGATGGAGCTGACAAAGAGGAGGAGAAGGAGGAGGACGACGAGAAGGATGAGGAGAAGGATGAGGAGGGCAAGGAGGAGAAAGGCCAAAGCAGCGACGACGACAGCGACGAGGGACTGGAAAGGTTCGCAGCTCGACCGGTCGAAGTGAAGGAAACTCCGATGAGGAAGGAGAAGACGACCTCGCCCTTCGCTACCCCTGCCTCTCAGGTACGAACTTTTCTCTCGTCGCAACCCCTCAGAACCTCCTCCCTCTCTTTGCCTCCCCCTCTCCTCCCCTGCCCTTGTTCCTCACACAGAGAGGCAGATCAAGGAGGCGAAGCCGAGCACGAGCAAGAAGGCGCATCACACCTTCGAGTCGTCCATCAACTCGGGTGTCATCTACTCTGCCTTCTCCGATGGCTCTGCGACCTCCAAGAGCACGTCGAGGTCCAAGAGGTCCACGCGAGGAATTGACAAGGCAGGGAAGAAGTGAAGCGATCAAGTCTCTTCATGTCAAGACATCACGGGAAGAAGATCAAGCACAAGGCGATGAAGGTTCCGATCATGAAGAGCAGCCGAGAGAGAAACTCCTGCTGCGCTGCTTCCTGCTGCTCCAGCGCTGTTTGCGTGCCTCCGGGCACTGTTGAGTTGAAATTTTCTGTAAACCAGTCAAGGAAGAGAAGAGGGAAAGGGGGGGGGGGGGGAGAAGAGAAGTGGATAGGGAGGCCAGGCCGCTACCTTGCCGATGGTTTACACCTGCTTGCATCGCTGGCGCCTGCGCATGCGAGTGAGATGAAGCAGGAGGGTCACAAGTCGCAGACAAAAGCGAGTCCGAAGAGCGACGGAAACAAGCCCACGTTAGTGACGATCTGCGGGTAGCCGTTGCCCGGGGTGAAGGTGCCCTGCCAGCCCTGGAAGAACCCGCTCCTCTGAGGCTCCGGACGCTCCCCCGCCGGTCGTTGAGGGATGGACGGGTCCTCAGGGATGCAGTTCCTTACGATCCAGTCAGCTCAGATGTTGGGGAGGGGGAGGAAGAGAGCGAAGGAGGAGGAGCAGGCTTACCTTGGGTCGGTCTGAGAAGTCTCGCCCACGTAGAGGGGGATGACTTTGGCTTTGCTGACGTCACCGCCGGGGATCTCGATGCCGGCCTTGCACACGGGGCACTGAGAGTCGTCTCGATGAAGCATCAGCCACTTGTAGATGCACCCCCAGCTACCCACCAGGTCAGACTCACAGCAGAGAGACAAGAGCAGCACCAGTACAAGTGACCGCAAACTGTCGCGATGGGCTTGTCCGGCGAGTTCAAGCAAATGTGGCAGATGAACCTTGACTGCCCCTCGCTCTCCCCTGCCGACGCCGACGCGCTTCTTGCTGGAGCCTTTCCTGCCCCCTCCTTGACGCTGTCGTCCATCTCCTCGCCATGCCGGTGGGAGAGACCTGGTGATGAGTGATTGTGCAACGAGCTCGAAGAGCTCAGCACGTCCGCGGCTTCTCTCCCGCTCCTCTCTGAGCTCTCCATCATAAACCTGCCGCTTCGGTCAGCCCTTTGGACCATCCTGCGACTTTCTTCCATGACATGTCCATGAAATGCCTATCGTATCACGGTTGCCTGCTCCTTTCTCTGCCTGATCTATGAATGGTTTTGGAGTTGTTTGACAGCAGTTAGATTGATTGATACAGGTGCTACAAATGTTGTGATTCAAATCAGCCATTTGCAACAAGCAACAAGATCCCTCAGTATCCCGAGCTAGTCATCTTTTCAGACTCATGATGTTGTTCTGCAACTCTCAACGATATGATACATCTTCATCCTGTCTTCTCTGCTTTACTTGCTCTGCTAAGTTGCCTGGCGGTAATCGAGCGAATCATGCAACCCTTGAGGCACGACACTTCATCCTCATCATCTACTTGTGGCCCCTGTATGCAGCATTGATTGCATTCGAGAGTTACACATTCTATGACCTCATCATATCACTTGCTGGTTACCTTCTAAAGCGGTCCTTATTTCTCTCCTCCCTGTTGCACGACATCGCCTTGCAAGGCATTTCCATCTCCTCTCTGACCGGCACCCTTCTCGTCTTCTTGCTCGCATCCCTCTCAGCTCTCTCCCTGATACTTCACATAGCCTGCATCTCTTAGCTCTCCTACTACTACTACTACTAGTCCTACTAGTCCTACTACTACTACTACTCCCCACCTCCTCCTCCTCCTCCTCCTCCTCCTACTCCTCCTCCTCCTCCTCCTCCTCCTACTACTCCTCCTATTCCTACTCCTTCGACTCGGACTCGACGTATTCCGCCTCCCTCTCGGGGGGGGCATCCCCCTACTGCTCGCCATGCAACACCCCTAACTCTCGCTCCTACCTGAACTCCC
>NW_005434483.1:75697-92934 GCF_000315625.1 Guillardia theta CCMP2712
CCTCCCTTTGCTCTCCCCCCTTCCCCTTCTTTGATCGCCTTTGCGGCATCGCGACCCTCCCTGCCCCTACCCCCACCCCCCCACCCCCCTCTTCCCTAAATCGAAACCTGCCCTTTGATTCCTGGTACAATTCGGCCCACCCTACCCCCCCTGAAGAACATCCAAGGAAGCATCACACGATCGTATTCACCGTCCACCCCCTTTCACCCACCACCCCACCTCCCCATACCACCCTGTTTACAGACTCTGTAGCCCTTCTTTCCGGAGGGGTAGGGGTACCCACCATGATGACAAGTTTTGAAGGGATGGGGCGATGGGGGGTAGGGTAGGCTGTGCTAGCTTTTAGTTTCGGTGAAGCCAGGGAGTCGGGAACGTTGGAGAGGTCTGCCATCAGCAGCGGTTTCAGGCGCAATGGGGGGGTGGAAGGAGGTGAGGGCATCGCTGCATGGCAACGAGCAGGCGATGCTGGAGGCGATGCTGTCGGCTGTGAGCATCAACCCCGACCAGCCTCTCTACCCCCTCCACTTCGCCTGCGCCAACGCTGACCTCGGGCTCGTCAAGAAGCTTCTCGAGTCTCGCAGCCAACAGGTCAACCAGCAGTTCGCCGACCTCCCCAACGGCTCTCGTCCCCTCCACTGGGCCGTGTGCTCCGGTAGCAGCGCCATCGTCCAGTACCTCCTCGCAAAGCATGCAGATGTTAACCAGCCCAACAAGAACGGCTCGACGCCTCTCCACCTCGCATGCCAGGGAGGCTCCGTCGAGATAGTCACTAGGTTAGTGCAGGCAGGGGGGAAGACGAGCGTGAGAGACAAGCACAACAAGCTGCCTCTCGACTACTGGATGAAACATGGCGAGCCATCAGCAAGATCCGCTGAAGCAGCCTGGAAGAGTTTGCAGACGCTCCTGGCAGACGACTCGTCACACCAGCAGTACAAGGCAGAGAAGTTGAAGGAGACGATCTCGGATGCCTACGATCAGCTTCAGGAGGAGGCTGCTCGCTCGGTTGAGCTGCGTGACAGTCCTGACTTCCTCTCCCCTTCTTCCTCTCCTCCTCCTCCGGCACGAGACAAGACGAAGATTCACTTTCAGGTGGGGCACAGGGTCTTCTCCTCATCCAGGCACGTCTTGATGCGGCACAGGAGCTCGAAGCTCACGAGCCTGGTAGAGCAGGCAGAGACTGAAGCATGCGAGAGCCCGCGCTTGACTCCCACTGCTGGACTGCATGGCGCGTTCCCGGAGAGGGACGGAGAGCTCTTTGGCAAGATCCTCACCTTCCTCGAGAGCGGGCGGGCGCCGCACATGAGGAGTGAGAGGGAATGCAGGCAGGTGATGAGGGAAGCGAGCTTCTTCGACCTCCCTGCCCTTGTCAAGCTGTGCGAGAAGATCCTTGAGCAGTGGCACTTCCGTAAGGTCACCCCCGGCTGCTCCCTCGCCCTCGCCATCGACGAGGCAAAGGACGGCGAAACTCTCTTGCTCGCTGCTGGTCACTACAAAGAGAATCTTGTGCTAAGAAAGAGCGTCACGTTGAGAGGAGAAACGCAGCTCAGGTAGATCCTTCGCTTGCCTCTCCTCCCCCTCCGTGATTCCTAACCCCCTCTGCTCTCGAGCTCCGTCCTCCTGCACTTCATCGTTCGTTTCTGTTCTCTCCTCCCTTGCTGACTGCATCGCTCGCAAGGGATCATGCTGATTCGATGCTCGGCTCGAGAAGTCTGCATGGTGCCTACCACGGCGACCCTCTTCACCACAAGTTTGTTGTGCTGCCGGCCGACGTGCAAGGGGAAGGGAACGATGGGAATGGACTACAACGGAGGATGCGAGGAAGAGCAGAGGAGATCTGCAGTCGAGCGGAGTTCATTGGAGCACGGGAGGATGACGGGAGAGAGTTCTGCTGCCTCGGCCATGTTGTGATCAGCGCGAGAGAGCCCGACCGGCCGGTCATGGTGATCGAGGAGGGATCTGTGCTGGTGTCCGACCTCATCCTGCTGCGTGCCGACGAGGATTCGTCGAGTCTCTCTCCTCCCTCCTCTACCATCCTCGTGCAGAGCAAGGGTCTGCTCCTCATGGAAAAGTGCCTGGTGGAAAGCCAGGTCAACTCCTCCCCCTCCTCTCTTCCTCCCCCTCAGCTGCCCGCTGCCTCTCCCACCCTCTCACATGTTATGCGAGCCAACAGGGGGACGTCGCTCTTGAAGTCAGGGGGGGCGGAAGAGCCAACGTGAAAGAGGTGACAAGCTGCATCTTTGTCGCTCGTCCTGCTGACCCTCCACCTCCTCTCCCCTCTCTCAGTCTCACCTCTCCTCCGGCGTCTCTTGCCTTGGCAGCCTCACGCTTGACGACTGCAGAGTCGCGGGAGGATGCGGAGTGACGGTGGCAGGAGAAGGAGACGCGTCAGTTAGGAAGACTCGAGTGACAGGAGCGAAGGAGTTTGGCATTTACGTGAAGGTGAGGAGGAGGCGGCGGTGGGGTTGGAGGTTGACGGGAAGGAGGAGGGGGATGGGAAGGGCGTCTGGGAGGGGCTGAGATTAAGGGCCTGGCAGGACGAGGGGAGTGGAACTTTCAGTGCAAACGAAGTGTCAGGATGTGGACGATCGGGGGTGGCCATCGCAAGCAGAAGCAAAGAATGCAGCCTGAGGATCAACAAGTCGTTTGAGAACAGAGAAGCCGGTGCCTCTCATCATCGCTGCTTCTTACTCCCCTTCCATCCTCCCTTCTCCCCTCTCTTCCTCCCCCCCACCTCCTGCACCTCGTGGCGCATCTCATCTTGTCTAGGTGTGCTTGTCTTCAACGGGGCATCCCCAACCATCTCAGGGGGGCAGCTCTACAGGAACCAGGTGTCGCTTGCTGCTCCTTGGAAGCTGCTGCTAACGCAAACCCCTCGCTCCTTGCCAGCACGCGGGTCTCGTCAGCATTGCTTCCTCCCCGATCCTCTCGGCCTGTGAGGTCTGGGAGAACTTGGGGTGTGGAGTCTTGTTCGATCGAGGGAGGTGAAGCAGGAGGACGAGGCGGCGAGTCCTTGACCTTCCCAGCAGCAGCGGAATGATGAGACAGTGTGATGTGAGTAGAAACCACAAGAGCGGGATCCTTGTGAGGAACCTCTCGAGGTGAGCGAGACCTAGACTGAG
The DNA here is from genome assembly GCF_000315625.1 of Guillardia theta CCMP2712. NCBI lineage: Eukaryota > Cryptophyceae > Pyrenomonadales > Geminigeraceae > Guillardia > Guillardia theta. The sequence continues at coordinate 78,817 of NW_005434483.1, forward strand.
GCTCTCCTTGCCCTCCTTCCCTCCCTCTTGTTGCAGAGCACGTGAAGCTTGCGCAGCACGAGCATCGAGGACTGCAACATCAGCCATGGCCTTCACTGCGGAGTCGTCGTCACTGATCGCTCATCTCCCTTACTCTCCGACTGTCACATCCTCGCCAACCGCCGCGTTGGCTTCGCAGTCGGCAAGCGATCTCGCCCCGTCGCCTCGAGGTAGGGGCTCGAGGCGGGCTCGGCTTGGAGCTTGTGACGGGCGGTGGGTCAGGTGTGTCATGGAGGAGAACAGCATCGGCCTCTGCGTGTTTGACCAGTCGGGCGGAAAGTTTGCAGATTGTCGCGTCACGAGGAACAGAGGAGTGCAGGTCCCAAGTCTTGAGCTCCCCCTCCTCTCACCTGCTCCTCCTCTCAGGTTCAGGTCACTCGCTGTCGGCTAGACGGCCCTCTCTTCACCTCCTGCCTTGTCACTGGGGGTCCGTCCTGCGGCTTCTTGATCAGAGGAGCTGAGAGTAAGCTGGAGGACTGCGAGGTGTCTTCGCAGGCTTCCTTTGGGCTCCTAGCCGAGGGCGACGCGACACGAGTCAAGTGCGACAAGTGCAGGATAAGCGACAACGGGGGGGGGGGGGTCTGCGCGCTGGACGAGGCGAAGCTCGAGCTGACTAGGAGCAGCGTCGCTGACAACAAGGAGGTGGGGGCCTGCTGCAAGGCTGCTGCCTGCCTCGAGGTCACCAGCTGCTCCTTGGAGCGAAACGTCGGGCCGGGGGTCTGGTTCGCGGGGGGGGGGACGGGGATGGTGGAGAAGAGCGAAGTGCGGGGGAGCCATGGCTTCAACGTGGTCTGCGACAGCTCCTCTGCCACCGTCAGAGAGTGTCAGGTGGTGGCCGGGAAGGAGGGAGGAGTGCTTTGCTCCGGAGGAGGAGGAGGCGTCTTCTCGCGCAACAGCATCTCAGGGAATCGTCCGGCTGGCTTCATCGTGAGCAAGGGATGTAACCCGTCCGTGTTTCACAACTCAATCGTTCGCAACGAGCCCTACGGCATCTTCGTGCTCGAGGGAGGACTAGGTCACGTGTATGCTAACGTGCTCGAGGAGAACGAAATGGCGCCTGTGCTCCTGCATGGTACTGCGAGGAGTGTGGTCGCCGACAACAACATCGCAGGAGGAGCCAACGGGGTTCTCGTTTGCTGGTCCGATGGCGAAAACAAAATCCGCAACGTTTCGTCCCTCGAGATGCAGAGAGTTGGATTCGGCCAACCAAGTATGGACATGCCGGTAAGGAGACATTTAAGGCAAGAAAGATGAGAGATGAGAGATGAGAGTTGGTGCGGAGTGATCAGGTGTGACGAGCTTGCAGACTGTGAGAGAGAGGCTGTTGGACCTCAAGGACGTCTCCATCAAGGAGATGCTCGCCTCTCTCCGAGCCCTTCAGTCCGACCAGCAGGTACCGAGTCAGCTCTCACGGGCTACACGGGTGACGACAGGCGATGGCAGAGCAGGAGGAGTTCTCAAGCTCAAGCTACTGAGGGCGCGCAAGAGTCGCTTCCTGACAGGCGCAGCCAGCCTCAGGTGTCTGAAGCCCTGGAGGACTGCATCGATGACGCTGCTCCTGCTAATGAGGTATCACGGCCCGGTGCCTCGAGGCCCGAGTGACTCACGCCTGACCTTCAACGGTCGTAGGTTTGGATGCCACATGCTGCCGCCGCAAGCGGCGGACCATCGGACCGGGCCGGGCCCCCTTATGACACGAGTCCCGACTCGGACGATGCGGCCGCGCAGAACACTAAGGAGACTTGAGTACTAAATCACCAGCATAACGTCACTGAGTGCCCAACACTGCAAAGATAACGACCATAACCGAACTCTGATTCCTCTCGTCCACCAGTCACTGTCAGTACTAGTGACTTGACTCGATGTCGGAAACTTTGAAGCCAGAAGTTCAGTTTTAACTCAACGGTTGTCTCGGTCTGCGCCGGTCCAGTCAGCACTTACACGAGGCGCCACCAGGACAATTAGCTAGCTTGACAGCTGTAACAACCCTCTCTGCAACCCTGTGCAATGCCTGGCAGCGCGAAGAAGAGAGAGGAGGAAGAAGAGGAAGAGGAAAAGAGAGAAGACAAGACAAGGGGAAGGAGAGAAGACAAGACAAGACAAGACAAGACAAGAAGAAGAGAAGAGAAGAGAGAGAAGAGAAAGGACACAAGAGAAGAGGAAGAAGGGGATGGTAGACGATGTTTGTAAGCTCGTGACGTATCGTCAGACAGGAAGGATTGAGACGCGGGGATGAAGGTCTGGCATGTTGCCCTACTAGTGTCGACGCTCTGGCTGTATGCGGAAGGCTTCACTTTCCTGTCCCCTCTCAGCCTCGGCATCTCGCGTCCTCAAAGAGGATTGAGTCGCTGCCAAAGAGCCCCGGGTGGCTCCTGGACGCGAGGAGGGAGAAGCAGACTTCACGCTTCGAGCAGAGGAGCCTTGGGAGTCTTTTCCGAGCCAGACCCTCCACCTGAGAACATCCTCAAGGCAGTAGATAGAGCAGGAGGAAGAGTTACGGTTGCCGATGTCGCAACTTCTGCTGGAGTGTCGTTGAACGAGGCCAAGAAGCAGGTGAGAACACCGAGAGTCTGCTTCTGTCCTCTCACTCTTGTCTAGCTCAACGTGCTAGCTCAACTTGCCGACGGGAACCTGGAGGTTCGCAAGGGCCCAAGGAGATTCCAAGACGTGAGCTTTATTCGCAGGTGTCCAAAGACGGCGAGCTCGTCTACGTGTTCTCGGCAGGGTTCAGAAATGAGCTGCTATCTCGCTCAGCCAAAAAGAGAATCCAACAAGGATGGGACAAGGTGCCTTGTTGCAACATGTGAGTCGCACTGAAACTACTCAGGTTGCCCCAATCTTATTCTACATGGTCAAAGTTTCGTTTGGGATTGCGCTGATCTCTTCCATTGCTCTCATCTTCACTGCCATCCTTGTGCTGCAATCATCTTCTCGAGATGATCGAGATGATCGTCGAGGTTTGTTGTGAGACGGGTGCAGACAGGAGTAACGAGGATGTAGGATACTCGTCAGGCGGAGGTTTCAGCTTCTACATGGGCCCTTCCTACTGGTGGGGACCTTCGCCCTTTGACATCTTTTACTTCAGCTCGTCTTCTCCGTACGGGGTCAACCGATACGACAACCCTTCGCAGCTTTCTTTCCTCGAGTCAGTCTTCTCGTTCCTCTTTGGTGATGGCAATCCAAACGCAAATTTCGAGCAGCGGAGGTATAAAGCCCTAGCCAACTTGATCCGAGCCAAGGGTGGAGTTGTGACAGCAGAGGAAGTGGCTGGATACCTTGATCCTCCCGCTGAGCCCGACGAGGACAAGCTGGTTGATGAATCCTTCGTCCTTCCTGCTCTCACTCAGCTGGGGGGGATGCCGGAAGTGACTGAGAGTGGCGACATCGTGTATGTGTTCGAGGATCTTCAGTTGTCAGCAGCGGCAGCAAACGACCAGGGGTGGGAGAAGCTTTCCTTGCAAGAGCTGACGAAGCTCGCGAAGAGCGAAGGCATCTCGACAAGAGGGGTCTACGAGAAGGATGACCTGCTGGCGGTCATCCGAGCAGCTCGAGAGACGAGAAGCGTAAAGAGCAATCAGGAAGGAGATCGGGTTGCGACTTATCTCGACGAGAAGCCCTTCCAGTTTAGCTTGGCGACGTCAGGGCAGGTGAGGAAGAGGGATGCGAAAGCTCTTACTGAAGGGTTGGGAAGCAACTGGCGGTCGGAGCTCTAGCGGCTGTCAATCTGTTCGGGGCTCTCTACCTAGGTGAGAGGAGAGGTCGACAACTTGAGTCAAGTTGCTGCCAGGGAACCTCTTTGCGTCGCCCTACCTTGTTGGACGAGAGCTGATCGGTCTGCTGGGATTCGTCAAGGCGATTTACCCCTTGCTGGTGCTTCCTCTAGAGCTTGAGATCTCAGTCGCTGATGCTGCGCTAGCTTGCTTACGGAGTCGCTTTCGTGGCTGTACCGGCTGCTCGATACTTGAAGCTGCAGGCAAGTATGACAGGTGGTAGATGATGTAGGAGGGGAAAGAAAGTGAAAGAGATCCATCAAGGAAAGCGCTGGGAGGAGGACAAGTGGACTAGCGCTGATGGTGATGCAGGCTGATAATCGTAAGATCGAGAAGAGAAACCGTCTTCGCGCTCTTTGGGCCTTCGCATTGCGCAAGGTTGGAGAAACATATGCTGTGGCAGAGAAAGTTTACGAGCATGGCAGGGAGGCCGAAACCTCGAGAGGAAACTGACAGAGGCGAGGAAGAGGTCACAAGGCGTGAAGTTGATAAAGGAACAAGACATCGAGTACACTACAGGAAAGAGCATCGAAGAACAAGGTGCTGATATAAGCTTGATGTTGACAAGCTTTGATGTGCGAGTGAGCAGGCCTCGACCTCAAGGCATGGGATGCCAAGTATCTCAACAAGGATGAGAAATGACGTGTCTCATCGGCAACAAGTCAGTCTCCACTACTCCTTCGCTCACTCTGTCGCTCTTATATTACAACCATGCTGGCTTCCTCTTACTCCTCTCGCTCCCAGTGCTCACTCCCTTCAGCTTAGGCTCGTCGATGTCGACTAGAGCATGCAAAGAGAACTCTCTCTTCTTTTCCAAGTCCATGAGCTGAGAGATACTCCCTTTCAACCCCCCCGGCTTCGTCGCCATTTCATCCGGCAACGCTGTCTTGCGCTCATCGTCACCTTCGTCTCCATCCCCGTGCTCTTCATCTGCTGCATTCCCCAACTCGGAGAGAGCTCTCGCTGGCTCTGCCGAGCTTTGCGGCTCTTCTTGCTGCTCCTCCTGCCTCTCGCCGGAGCTGCTCGGCTGCACGTTCAAGTCATCGACCTGCTCCGAGTCCGAAGCGAGAGCAGAGGTGTACGAATCCTTGCGCTGCGGCATCGCTCGAAGCATGTCATTCTCTACTTGCAGGAACTGCAGTCGGTCTTGAACCTCCTTGAGGGTCTGCAGGAGCTCCTCCTTCTTCTTCTTCTCCTCTTCGACGGCAAACTTGAGCCGCTCCAGGTCATCCAGCATCTCATGCAGCTCCTCTTGAGCCACGGGCTCTTCCTCCTCTGAGGTCAGGTTCTGCGCCGAATCTCGAAGCGTCTGGGCGTGAGACAGGAGGGCGAGCAGCTCGTCTTCACTCAGTTCTTTCAGATCCTCTGCGCTCTCATACTTGAACTTATGCTCCATCGCGGCTTGTTGTACAAACGTTTCTTCATGGGCCTCCAGCATGGCCTCCAGCGTATCTCTGACTGACACCCATCGAACCATCGCCTCCATTTCCCTCAACTTCATCGCTCGCCGCAGGGTCTCAGCGTCAAGGCCGAGGATGCCGACAGAGCCGACAGACATGCCGGCCTCTTCGGCGATCTCCGCGAGTTCATGCCCAGACTTCAACCCATAGGTGACCATCTTGGCGATGAGCTTCTCGTCCTCGGAAGAGTTTCCGATGAGAATCTCGCGGCAGGCTTCCTTCGAGGTGTTGGCATCTTGCATCTTGCGTTTAGTCGTCAGCAGGTTGAGCACGTTCACTTCATGGAACTCGTCTTCTTCCCTCTCCTCCCGTCGACTCTCTTTCAGCTTCTTCATTCGCCACCGTTGAATCCACCCCTTGACAAGAGCCTGCAAGATGCTCTGCGCCACTTGCTCGCTGATCGCCAGGTCCCTCTTCTTGTTGATCACGCGGAATTGCCGAGGGACGAGGTCGTGCATGTCGGACCAGTAGATGGCTTTTTCTATGAAGTCGTCGAATCGCACGTACCCTCGTTTTGTCTCACTGCGATTGCTCCTGACTTTGATCGAGTCCAATGAATCATGAAGATAGTTGAAAACCCTGATCACAAGCAGTCAAGTGAGCAAGCCTTCCATGCAGGTCACCTGGTCTTGATTCTTCTCCAAAGAGGCTGCTTGCTGACATCCTTGCGTTCGTCCTGCCATCCGTCAAGCAAAACCATCAAGACCAATGCAGTACCTGGTGTGATGTCCCCGTAGTCCTGTTTCTCAAGATATTTGAAGCTCTAAACACTGTAGTGATCATGTAAACACCCTTTCCCACCTCCATCTGTTTGTCAGCGAGTTGTCTGAGGTCTTCTCGAATCTTCAAGCATCTCAAACGCCTATGCTTGACGCTGTTGTAGCCAAGAGGATCTCCTATTACCTTCAACAAAGATCCGATCCTCTCAAGTTGTACGAAGCCTTGAACATCAGGAGACGCATAGAGGTCCATCCACACGTAAGACACTGCTTTGATGTCCTTGTCTTTCACAAGCTCTTCTTCCTTTTGAAGGCAATAGTTGAAATTGTTGAAGATGATGCCGAAGAAAAGATGGATCATAGAGTACTCACAGACCAGATTGTAGAGCATGAAGAAGACGTAAGAGAATATCGGATTTCCGCAATCAGAGTAATACTCCGTTGCACCATGATAATATACTGATATTCTTGGAGTGCAAGAAGGAAGGGACACAGTACAATCGTCCATGATGTCTTGCCATGGCGCTCCAAGTAAAATTTGTATCAAAGCAAAGAATGCATTCCCAAAGCCTGAGAAGTTCAAGCCCGGGCCCAACGTACTTCCAAAGCGAACATTACCGAGAAATTGATGTCCCAAGACCGCAAAGATGGAGGCGACAGCGACGAAGACAACCATGACATTGAAGATCTGAGCCAAACTCATCGTAAGAGTGTCGAAAAGAACCCCGACCATCCTGATTTCTGAAGCAAAGGTGCTGATGACTCTGAAGAGGCGAATTACCCTCAGCAGCTGCGTCAGCGATCGCATCCACGGCAGTAAGATGTAGAATGCGATGGTTAGAATGATCATCAAGAAATCAAACAGAGTCGCAGAGTCTTTCAAACAATACTCAAGTCCGTATCCAAGCAAGTACAGGCTGAATTCAACGCACATGAAACCAAAGAAAACATCATTCTGCACAGCAATCAAGAAGGAAAAAAGTGGAGAAGCGTTGGAATGATCGGTCGCGATGAAGAGCACATTTATGCTTATACAGCAGATCGTAAAGATTCGGAACCAGTAAGTTTGAAGGATTCTCTGCAGACTAAGTGCAAGTGGATGGGATAATGGTTTCATTCTCCTTGTTGGCCAATTGTATCGAATCAATTTCTGGATTACCCCCCACTTGAAGTCACTCTTACTTTTCCTTGCTGCCTCTGATCCCTCAAAGCCTAGGCAGATGAAAGCGATGATCAGCTGAAAGACGATGAAAGAGTTGACGGTGATAACAACCACTAGGAATGCTGAAGCCTCGACCTCGGAAAAGTTTGATACTGGTTGCAGGCCTCGCTTGTAGGCATTCTTGGCTAGTTTCCAAATGCTAGACCATTTCAACATGGAGATGCGGTACAAGGTGAGGCAGGAATGATGGAAGGAGTTGAAGTCATACGGAGGAGACGACCAGACCCTCGGAAGGGAAATAAATTCCGGAGTCAAGAAGATACCGGTACACTCAACCTGTCCCTCCCCTTTCAATCCGTCAAGGCTCGTGTCATTGCAAGCGAAGAAGAGTTGACTGAACAAAGACATTCCAAACACTGCAAAAACCTGTAAAGCAGCAAGTCAAACAAGAGACATGACTTGCCTCATGAACTCACCATGCAGTTAACAAAGATGAGGATCAGGACGTATGTGATTGGTTTAGCTGAGTGCACCAGTGCATTTAGAATGTCTCGGATCCCCTCATTCCGCCCGACGATTCGCAGAAATCGAAAGATCCTGACGATTCTGAATACCTTGGCAGTATTGCGCCCTAGGTATGCTCCCAGCCCCACAACGTCGAGAAACGATGCCACGGAGATGAGGAGATCAGCTCTGTTTGCACTCGTTTGCCAGTAAGCGGGATGATGATTCCATCGTGGAATGAACATCCCATACGCCAATATCTTACACAAGGCCTCGAAAATAAACACAATGGTGCATGAGAGATCAGCATATTGTCGAAATTGCTTTTCAAATGTTGACTGATAGATGGTCAACGAAGAACTAGAATAAAGGAGGGCGCAGCTTATGAAAATGCAAATCATCACCAATGCTTCCATCGCCATTGTGTTTGTGACAATCAGACATTGCTTGGAGAGTTTGTTGAAGAACCATTCCATGTCACGTGTGACCTTCCAATGCTGCGTCTCTAAACGTTGATGATAAAAACTCAATCTGCGCACAGATTTGGTAATCGTATCGAAATTCTTTCGTACGATTCCTGATGCATCAACATGGGAGAGGTTAGATTTTACTTTTCTTGCAGCACTGAAAAAGTGTGAATACACTTTTCGAGAGAACATTTCAAGTTTCGTACGCGTCTGAAGCCAAAATAATCCCCATTGAAGCATTGGCTGTTTTGCATTGACGTATTTAATCAACTTGTCCTTCTCAATGCAGCCAACAACTGAAATTTCTTCGAACGCTAAGTTGATGATGTCTTCTGAGATCTTGTCTTCGCTAACACCAAAATGTTTTGAAAGGTATGCGATGGCTTGTTGGTTGTTGAAGATCAGATTCTCGCTGTCGTCCTTGTCTTGATCAATCGACATGGACAGCGAGTCCAAAGAATAAAATTGAATCAAAACACTCAGAAACAAAGTGAATATGATGATTTGCCCTATGAAATAAGCAAATATGAAGAAGAGGGCAACCACCAAAGCGAACCCAACATCACATTCAGAGCTCAGTCCAGTGCAAACAAGGTACATTGAGTTGTACATCAAGTGAGTCCAGTTGTCACCAGAGATGATATGAAAGAGCAACATGAAACCATTCCCAAATGTCGAAAAGTACGGTTCTGTCGCAGTTTCAAATCCCTGAAACACGGATCGTCCTAGAGTGATATACCCAAGAAAGAACATACCAGCAAATATGCAGACATTTCCAAACAAAGGAGCACAGTGAGCCGTGGTTTTTAGAATATGCCAGATGGAAACAAGAAGAAGGAGATGTGCGAGCCTGTAAAGTCGAAAGACAGCAGCATCCCTCAGAAAGCTTGTGTCATTCGCACTTAGCCCAAGGCTTTCAGCCAGAAATGACACGGTACATATCATCGTAATCAAGAATTCATAAATGTTCTCTCCGACCTCAAAGTGTCGATGCAGGGAACCGTCACATAGAACTTGCATGGTCCAGTTGCAAAGGAAGTATATAGCGAAGGCATTCTGGACAGCAACATCTAGGGATGCAAATCCAGAGTTGAAATACTGAGGAACAAAAAAAGCTATTGAATTCGCCAAGATAGATAAAGTAAGAACAAGGTGATATCCTCGTGAGCGGAAGAACACTGACAAGAATGCTTCGAGCGTGCGCTCCTCCTTCTCTTCTGATTTCTTGGCTATTTCAATCATTTGAGCCACATTCCGATCATTCACTGGGGCTGCCACGACAGGCTCCTCATCGTCATCATCCTCTGGCTCAGAAAGCTGCTGCTCTCCTGCTGCAGCTCCGTCCTGTTGCTTCTCGGCAGCATAGGATGCTGGGAGCTCGGGGTGAATCTTGTGGGAGGTTGGAGGATGAGGTAATGGTCGGCTCTCTCGCATTTGAAGGAGGAACGTGGTCAGCGACGCGATAAAGATGTTCAATATGAACTGACGAAGAAAGACCATGACAGCCAACAAGTATACAAGGGAGATGATGGCTAGACCTGGCTCTGACTGATAGGTGGCCCACAGGATGGTTGAAGGGTCATCACGACAGAGTGTCTGAAATATCGACAGGAAGGCATCTACAAAACAGTTAGTATGAATTTTAGCCCAAAGTTCGAATCACATGGAATCATGTCATAGTTGACAAAACCAAACTGTGGGTTTCCAACGTAAAGACATGCTTGCATAGGCCCACAGTTGTTGTTGAGTCCCAACGAGGTCATTCCTTCATCTTCATATTGTTTGCACCATTGAGGGGGCCATCTGATTTGAAGCGTATCTGCCCAAACCTGAGAGTGCAATCGTCATAGACCAATGGTAGAGAGACAAGGGGAGAATTACACATCTCCGCTGAAAGGATAGACTATACAGGTTGATTCCAATTACTGCGAAGATTATGAAGGAGAAGATCAGCATGAAGCATAATATTAACGATGAAGAGATAAATTTTGTAAGTGCTTGAAAAATTACTTCCAATTCCATAAAAAATTCTAGTTTTGTCAAGGGCTTCAAAAGTCGGAACAGTCGAAAGGCACGAAATGAGAAAGAGATATCGAAGTACAGCGCAATGGTTTCGATTAGACAAGATACAGTTACAAAAAAGTCAATCTTGTTAAACGCATCGTAGCGGAAGTATGAGAATTTGCTTTCAAAGAAACCACTTGCTATTGATTTGATAGCAATCTCGAGCGAATAAAGGCCCACAAAACAGAAGCTTGTCCAGATAGGAAAAACAACTCTGCACTTAAGTTGAGTGCCTGAGCTGGTTTGACATCCAAGCACATGCTCTTGAAAATCTGGCATAAGCAACATGAAATGAAACAGTGTGACCGACATCCAGAAACATTCTGCCACATAGCTGGTAGAGATCAGAATGCATAGGCGCCGTGTGTTTGACTGAACTGTGCAGCCAAAGAGGTTCTTCTCTGGGAAATCTTGGTGCGTGAGTTTGATACAAGGCATGCACATAACCTCATGATGCTCCCTTGCGTCTCTCTCTGCCTGCTCGATCACCTTTCGTGCTCGTGTTGCAGCATCCAACGTGTCGTCGATGTTGATCACCCCCACTTTGTCGTTGTGCAGGAGCTTCTGATCCACTTCCACCAATGTCTGGTAAAATGATGAGCATAGAACAACAAGACAAGTGAAAAATCACCGCAGCAGATCGCTGAAAGAAGTCATGAACCTAGAAAGAAAGGTGAGGTCACGCATACAAGAAGCGGCAACACACCTCCACGTCTCGCGTCTCTCCTTCACTCTCTTTGATTGAGTGCAGTGACGAGGTGGCTTCATGTTGGCTTCTGAATCGATTGAGAGCCGTGAAGGCTCCCCATCGCACCATCTTTCCTTTCTCACCCCACCGTCATCCCCGCATTATCACATGCTCAACCGCTATCCCTTGCCATCCCCCGCTACCCGAGCCTACCAGGCTCAAGACTGGTATGGGTAGGGTCAGGGGTAGGGTACAATTAGGACGGGTACTTTTAGAGGACTTTTACATGGTGGGGTGGTAGAACTGTATATTGGTTAAGTGACACACTATGACCAATGGTGACCCAAAAATTTACGGCGACCTTCTTCGCCTCAACGAAGAAGGTCGCCAGAGGATGTTTCTGGGCACGGAGAGATCTCGAGCAGTGAACGTCCAGGCTATGAGGAGAGAGCAGCGTCCGGGACATCGGCCTGCTGCTTGTTGCTTGATTGCCTGACCCTTAGGCTGCTTGTCTGAGCGGCTTCGCGCTTGGGCTGGCGGTGCCGCGTCTGGGTGCCAGCAGTGCTGGTTCTTTTCGGGCTTGTGTTTTGTGTGTGATTGTGCAGCTTCACCTTCTGCCAGTAAATCCATTGCCTCCGTTGCTGCACATCATCTCCAGACCTGCAAACGCCAATCCTCCAAGCTTCCCACGGCGAGGGGAGACGCGCATGACAAGAGGAGTCACATTGCGCTGCGCAGGGGGAGGAATGAAGTGCTCATGAGTCCTGCGTACGGTCATCAGGCATAGCAGCCGGGGCAGGTGGGATCGCCGCGCAATCTGCAGCCGGTGCAGGAGCCCTCACACGACGGTAGAGGATCGCTCCAGCATTATGAACCATTCCATTGGGTTCTCGACTGGATTTGTTTGTACCAGGCTAGCCTGTTTGTACCGAGGTATAATTGAGTTTTACCGGGTTCAAGGATTTTTGTATCAGGATCCCCTTTTCCCCTCCGTACTAAGTTTGTACTGTCAATGTCAGCAATTCCCGTGGGCTGGCAGAGCTCCCTCGACTATCACCTCTACACCACCCGTATGTTTCAGAAGAGATGAAGTCAGGGTAGGTAGTCTGAATTCAGGAGTGGGCGAGAATCATAAAAGTCTTGGGCATTCTGGTAGTGGAATTGACGCTGAAAAGCAATCTCTTCGATTGCCGTTAGGATTCGAACGCGTGGTCAAACAGCACCCACCTGAGCTAGAGTCTTATACTCGAGGGGGGTGGCCGCGATGTGGGTTTGAATCGCCACGCCTTTGACCCCATTATTTCCACTCCAAACCTCCTTGTCGCGTAGGGTGGGTCACACTCTCGAGCGTTGCGAGTTTTACGGTTCGAATTTGACCAAGGTTCACCCTCTACCCCCCAGTCTCTGAATTTCAAATGGGAAAATGATGGGTAGGGGGTCCCCCCATTTGTCTCCACTCCAGCCCCCCCCTCCCTCGACGAACAAGAGATGGTGAGATTGTCCCATTGACGCGCGTAAGGACGATAATGAACAATGTGAGACTTCGAATCCAACCATGCATTGATATGCAGGAAACGAAGATACGGTTACTTGTCTATTTGTGATGACTTGGTCTCTTCTGTGAAATTCATTGTCTCTTCTGTGAAATTCAAGAAGTAGCAAGAGATTTGAACTCAACATCTCTTCCTCAACATAAAGCCAATGCAACATCTCTATCATTACCACGCTGCCTCAAATTGCACTAAAACCACTTAGATCACTTAGCTTAGGCCGAAGATGATGTCAAAGCTGAGCAAAAAATTCAAATTCTTGCACAATGACGATTCATTCAAAATGTTCAAGTGTAATTTCAGAATGGACAGAAGATGGCATAGCAACAGCCGATCTCAGCATGTATTTTGAAACTGTGATGGTAAGCAAAAACATCATACGAAATAGTGTCTACCTTGTGTTTCTCTCTGTCTCATGGTCTACGGTATCCTTCGTGGCACAAACCCATGTGGCCAGTGAGTTGCATCGGGAACACTGTAGATGTGCTGATTGGACAATGGCAGGTACATGATATGGTTGGCGATATTCAGAGTTTTAAGAAGATAATCGTTTGTATCAGATGCTTGCTTCAGACGTGTCGATATGAGATTCCTTTCTACGCTGATAATCACGGCAGTGAATCGTATCATCGTGTTACTGCGGCATTGCCGATGATGTTGATGAAGCATGTTTCATGACAACCCGTGCAAATGCTTATTCTCTCTGCAAATCCTGTCTCGCAATTGCTCCAACCATGCAATTTCAGGAAAGTGTCTTGCACACTCCGAGATAGTATTGCATGTTTGACATCTAGGCTGTGATACCAGGGATCAAGCGATATATAGAGTAGGCAGAGGCTGTATCAGTCATGCAAACTTGAATCTGCGTAACAACAGTTTCTGAAGATTGTTTATTTGTTTATTTGCCAACAAATAAAAGATTCTTCACCATGATGGTGATTACTGTGGTCCCTTGTATACAACAGCTCTGAAGCAGCACTGTCCTGGTAGTAGCGGCTCACAGAACACAAAGCACGCAAAGGACAGGAGGAACTTCGGGAGGCCGAAGTCGTGCGCCTCCGCAACGAAGAAGGTCGCCAGAGGATGCTTCTTGAGCAGTACGAGGGCTTGATGGCGGACGTGACGTTGGTCCACCCTTACATTGGTAGCTCTGCCGACCTGACCAATGACATAGGATTTACTGGCAGAAGGTAAAAAGTGCCTCAAGCAACCAAGTGGGGGGAGGTCAACCTCGACGCCCTCCATGTTGCAGCGTCTGAGAAGATTCGCAAACATCGCGCTGCATATGCCATGACTACTCCTCCTCGAGCGTTCATCCCTCTTGCCATCTCGACGGACGGTACCCTGCATCCTGACACCCTCCGCATCTGGTATCTCGCGGACATCATTGCTCAGCGCTCAATGCCTCTTGAGGAGAGATATAGGATTTACTGGCAGAAGGTAAAAAGTGCCTCAAGCAAAACAAAGCAGGAACAACCTAAGCCTCCAGGCACACAGTCCACAGCGAGAAGCTGCACAAACACACACAAAACACAAGCCCGAAAAGAACCAGCACTGCTGGCACCCAGACGCGGCACCGCCAGCCCAAGCGCGAAGCCGCGCAGACAAGCAGCCTAAGGGTCAAGCAATCAAGCAACAAGCAGCAGGAGCATGCAGGAGGAAGAAATCGGAGACATATGAACCAACTTCAGTGTA
>NW_005434482.1:0-10985 GCF_000315625.1 Guillardia theta CCMP2712
GCTATCCTCGGAGGCTGTGTTCGAGCTCATGTTCGACCTCCAGCGTCTCCTTCCAGCAGTCGACGAGCTCCACATCGACCTCTCGCTGGTACTGAGCGGGTTTGACAAGGTCATGAGGGCGAACGAGAGTCTGCGCGAGAGGGTGAGGGAGATGGAAGAGGCGTCGGGAGAGGAGGAGGAGGCGAGGAGAAGCTTGCAGACGCAGCTGTCCATGGAGAGGAGCGCAAGGATAAAGCAAGACCATATCGAGTACATGTCGAGGGAATGCAGCTTGAACAGCATGCTGTCGTTGCAGTCGGTGTTGATCATCATGATCATCCTCATCATCATCATGGTGGTCATGGAGAAGATCATCATCATCATCATCATCATCATCATCAACATCAACAACCCCAACATCAACAACATCACCATCAACCATTAGTTTTGTCCTCGTCGTTGTCATCATCATCACTTTCTCAATCATTTTTAGCAATCACATCATCTCCATTCATCAGACTTACTTGAGTTTGTCCTTCCCAGGCTTGCTTACAATGTAAGTTGAGTTGTTCAATCTCCTCCTTGTGATTCTCTTTCGCAGTCTGAAGACTTCTCCTCAACATCAACATCTCCTTCTCATACTCCTCGATCGTTCGTGCGCACTGAAGGGAAACCGCCTCCAGCTGCTCTCGATGAGCCTTGTCTTGCCTGCTGTCTTGATATTTCTCCTGCACCAACTGCTGCCCAAGTTGTTGACGAGCTAATTGCTTCTTCTCCCACTCCTCCCACAGTGTTGCGAGCGAGAACAGCTCGTTCGACACCGACTGCAACGACTGCATGCAGTTCAAGCTGCATTCCCTCGACATGTACTCGATATGGTCTTGCTTTATCCTTGCGCTCCTCTCCATGGACAGCTGCGTCTGCAAGCTTCTCCTCGCCTCCTCCTCCTCTCCCGACGCCTCTTCCATCTCCCTCACCCTCTCGCGCAGACTCTCGTTCGCCCTCATGACCTTGTCAAACCCGCTCAGTACCAGCGAGAGGTCGATGTGGAGCTCGTCGACTGCTGGAAGGAGACGCTGGAGGTCGAACATGAGCTCGAACACAGCCTCCGAGGATAGCGAGAGCTGCACACGCTGACCGTTCCTTTCCCTCCTCTCCTCCTTCCTCTGCTGCTCCTGTTGCCTACTCCCGTCCCTCTGGCTCTCTGCATGGCGCAGCCCAGCCATGATCGCATGCTCGCAGACGTTCAAGATCGTCGAGCATGACGATGTCAGCTGATCCATCGTCCAGCCCGTCAGGACCGACTCCTTGCAGACTTCGTGCGAGCACGCGAAGTGGGCGGCAGAGTTGCTCTCCCAGAGCCTGGCGAAGCTCCTGGAGGACAGGAAGCGCTCGAGCTGGTTCTTCGGGATGTCCTCGTTGAGCTGTATAATACAGATGATGCCTTTACTGTCGTTGCACTTGAGGAAGTCGACGATGGAGAAGTTGCAATCCTTGACGAACATGATGGAGGCGATCTGGTCCCTGACGTGCGCAACGTCGTTGCTGTTCGCCATGGAAGACAGGAGGTTGATGTCGTCGATACATGTGGACATGAGAACATGACGGTGATAATGCTGCAAACATGTCAGTCAGGAGAAGAGAAGAAGAGTGTCGGGTGATTGAGGAGAAGACGGAAAAGAGAGGAAGTTCCAGGAGAGCCAAAGTGTAAGTCGGAAGAACGTTGAGAAGAAACCACGAGAAAGGCAGTACAAGTTCAAACAAAGATGAAACAAAGTTGTATGAAAGTTGTATGAAAGTCGTATGAAAGTCGTTTGAAAGTTGGGACAAAGTTGTATGGAAGTTGGATCAAAGTTACATCGTTTCCTTTGGAGGCAAGGTTGTCTTTCTGATGAAGGATTTCACTTGCAAACATCATCCTAAGGCAGGTGACCCAGAAGTCTGTCAAAATGTCAAGCAGGACCATCAACACATTCCTCATCCTCGTCCCCTTTGCCCGCTCCTCCTCTTCTTCCTCCTCCTTCTCCTTGTCCTCTCCGCCCCTGACCTCTTCCTCCTCTACCATCCTCCTTCTCCTCGTTCGCATCATCCTCTGCTCCTTTACTGTATGAAGCAATCCTTGTCTCTCCTCCGCTGCGCTTTACCTCCTCCTCTTGACTTCCCCTCGGACCGTCGACTTGAATCCAACGAGACAGTTCGACGCTCATGCTCGCTCGTTCCATTGCTCAGGACGGAAATCTGCGACGTCGGGGGGGAGGAGGACTTGAAGACAAGATGACCGTCGGGGCTCAGACACTTGCCATTCTCCACCTCCCTCATCCCGCCCATGCCGTCATCGCCGCTCGAGTCTCTTCCTCCTCCCTCGTCGTATGTCAACCCCACATGGTAAGTCATCGACGCCTCCCCCCTGCTCACTTGCCCGACCGTCAACCCGTCCGGGTTCAAGTAGCTTCCTTCCTCCATCGACTTTACAGCTGCGCGAAGTGCCTCGTTGACAACAAGCAGGTGCTCTCGGTCATGCTCAGCGTTCATCCGCTCCTGCTGCTGCCTTTGTCGCTCCTTCTCCAGCCTCTCCTTCTCCTGCTTCCACTCGCTCTGCTGCCGCTCTAGCTCGTGCTCCAGCATCTTCACCCTCAGTGTCTGTGAGTTCAACTCTTTCATACTCCTCTTCATCACAAAATCCTTGCTCTGACAGTCAGATTCCAGCTCATGGACCTTGCTCTTAAGAGCTCGCACCTGCAAACAAAGGAAAGCCTTCAGCAACAAGCACACAAGAGCAGGGCAGGTCAGAGAACTTGATCAATCACTCACCACCGCCCCGACGTCTCCGGCCTCTTCAAGTCGGATGGTATCTCGTTGGCTCAGAATCGTGCTATTCTGAGAGAGCAGCATCGCGTCCTTTGACCGCAGCTCTTCCTGCAGAGCCTCAATCTTCTCTTCCTGCTTCTTAACCTGAGGACAACGACCTAGTCACTGATCCCTCCTAGTTCAACCTGCTCTCACATGTTGCAGAGCCGTCGCCAGCTGCTCCTCCAGCAAGGACACCTGAGTCGTGATGCCGGAGACTGTTGGGTTCAGCTCCCTCCACTGCTCCTTGGTCAAGTTCAACTTGTCGAGGAGGAGGGTGACTTCCATCTCAGCTCGTGTCAGCTGGCTCTTGTACGTGTCTCGCTCCTTGGCGGTCGCGTCCAGGTCGAACCTCAACCTCTCGATCATTTCGTTGAGCCTCGCCGCATAGTCCTGCCCATGCACGGAGCCATCCGGGGACGCTCCTCCTCTCGCGGAGGGGAGTCGAGGGGTGTGGATGGCAGAGGAGGGGGCGCTGGAGGTAGGGGACAGGTTCCTTGAGATGTACCTGCTCTGCTCGCTGACTTTCCCCTCCGCCTGCTCAAGTGCTGCATGTACCCTGTCGTACTCGGCTAGCAGCTCCTTGTACGCCTCGTGCATGAGAGTCGCTGCTTCCTGACCTGCCTGTGGGTTGAGCTTGTCTGAGTCCAGCTCCTCCCCAGCAGCCTCGATCCTCCCCAGCAGCCGACGCAACCTCGGGGAGGACGCCATACATAGAGGTCTGAGAGGCAAGGTGGTAGGGGGAGGGGTACTTTGATATCTACTATCACTGCTAGTAGAATATAGGATTGAGAGAGAAAACTCAGGGGTCCACAAGGGGGTCATACATACAAATTTCATCGACTCTTACACTAGCAAAAATGGCCATAGGTACATACTCTGAGCAAAGGGAACAAGCTTGAATTTGGGGCTATCAACAGGACCCCTTCGTTACAACCCCGCCGTCGATCGGGGTACCCCACCCCACCCCCTAGATCGATGCAATACATATCTGCGGATACGTCGCCCTCATCCCCTAACCAATGTTGGTGACCGTTTCAGGGCGGTTGCTCTGCAGATGACCTTTTTTTACGAGTCGGACGTTGGCCCGGCGGCCCAGCGAGCCAGCAGTTGCTACTCGTAAGGTACTAGCCATCTGCTGCTGCCCCGCCCCCCCCCCCCTTTCTCCCAGGCCCGGCTCCTCCTGCTCCTGCGGCTCCTGCTCCTGCTCCTGCTCCTGCTCCGGGGAGTCCTGCTCCTGCTCCTGCTCCTGCTCCTGCTCCTGCTCCTGCTCAGGCTCCTGCTCCTGCTCCTGCTCAGGCTCCTGCTCCTGCTCCTGCTCCTGCTCCTGCTCCTGCTCCTGCTCCTGCTCCTGCTCCTGCTCCTGCTCCTGCTCAGGCTCCTGCTCCTGCTCCTGCTCCTGCTCCTTCTCCTGCTGCTGCTCCTCCCGGAGTCCTCAGGGGCGGGCCTCAGTCCTCCCGAGTCCACGGAGTCTGATCCACCCAGAATCGGAAACTCGGAGTGACTTGCCGCGATTTAGGCCAAAGTTTGACAGGAGGCGGCCTGGCGATCATCGGATTCAGAGTCTAGTTGAATCAGAGGATCACTGGAGAAGAGGCTGCGACCGTAACTAGCGTCACGACTCGAGCCATGAAGCAGTGAAAGATGCTCTGATAGTCAGCAACACGTTTATGGCAGTCGATCAACTCATTCGAGCAAAAATGCAACAAGAGTCAAGATTGCTGCTGCTTGTCAAAGTTGTTGGGCACACCTTGAATTCGGACTCTAATCGTCGCACGAGAGCGAAGTTCTGATCTCGGGTACTTGATCCGAACATGTCGGACAAAGTCAGGAGGATAGGGAAGGAGAGGATTGCGATGTTCTTCAAAATTGACGACGACGACAAAAACGACACTAAAAACAACATCGATGCTCTGACGCAATCAGAGAGGTACGCCATCGGCTTCTTCTTCCACAGCTACTTGAAACCCTTCCAAGATCCTTAAAAGACAGAACAATGATGTTCTATGAAGTTCTCGATCGCTGGACCGCTTCTTCTTCTCCCTCTCCTTCTCAGCTGCAATTTGTTTGACTGGTACATCTAGTTGTTCCGTCTCATCGTTCCTCTTGTCGTTTGCTGTCTATCCATCTGATACATAGATGATCGCTTCGTTTTCCAGGTCGTCCTGCTGTCTTACCTTCGGGGGCGGGGCGAGTCCTTCGATTCCGTGTGCCAGTGACCAGACCATGACGAACCAAGCCCGGGAGCAGGCTTTGAAGTTGGAAGCGAGGTCAGAGGAGTCAATGCCGACTTCACAGTGAAGCAGCAGGTAACTCACTGGCACCTTGTTCGAGTCCAACTGCCAGTGGCACGGAGGTCGCCGTGACTAAGTCAGCGATGTCTGCTAGTTCTTTGACTACCTTCATGTCTTGAGTCACCGTCACGGTGACGCAGTGCCAAGGGAGGGTCTGAACCTCCGACTCGAGTCCAGCTCAGATAGATCAGATGCCCCTCAGGGCCTGGCACTGGCGGCCTGACAACCGTAACCTTCTAAACAAACTTTCATATTCTCCGTAATCCGAGTTTACTTTCAGCACTCAAACAACTGCAAGTCCCCCCTCAGTCCAGCGCCGCCGGCCCATTCCTTCCTCACTGGGTCAGGCCAGTTCCAGCAGGCCGCCGCTCGGCAGTGAGGTGAGCTTCGCCGGGCCTGCCGGGCGGCCGCAGGGCCGCCCGGGCCCCGGCCCGCGGGGCCGGGCCGCGGCCCGGCGGCCGCCGATGATCTCCGCCAGTTCGGACGGCACTGAGGGTGCTTGTGAAGTAGATTCCGAGTTTGAGAGTCGCGGCCCCTGCCCCGAGTCTCTTCATTCTCCATGGGACGGACCCTAGACCACCTGGCACCCCACCCCCGCGGACTTTCCGCCGCCCCTGCGCTCCCACAGACCCCTGGTTATGACCCTATTTTGCCATTAAATGGAGGGGTAGTGATGCAACCGAGAAGATTGTCAACATTCCAACGATGGCTGATACCCTGGCAGCCACCCCTACCCCCCCCCCCCCCCCGTACAGCATAGCTACTCTTATAACCCTATTGAGGTGACTACCGGTGGCTCATCCTGGAGTTAGACTAGAAAGATGGGGCACTATATGTAGGCGAGTCCTTATGGAGGTACCCCCACCCCCTCTACTTCAGTTCGGCCTCTTGTTGCCTTGATAGATTGTGACCAGTACTACCCCCCGATTATCCTCCCTCACTACACTCCCCAACCGGACTACTACCCCTAGTCCGATAGTCCGAGGATCAATACTCCCCTACCATTCCCCAATATGTACCCACCCTATCTACATGTAGAAGAGTCCCCTTAGAGTACTACCCCTCATTTTTCAACCACCCCCCGTCGGCGATCAGCCTTTTTCGCCTTGAGGCCAAGTTCGTTCCTTCAAGTACATCACCCACTCCACCCACCCCCTTTGGTATGAAAAATCAATTTTCATGGCCACCCCTACCCCAAGTTTCCCAGGTAACTTAGGCATAACAACCCCCTCATCTATGAGCTTGGCTGACGGCCCCAACGTGACCCACCCCCCTTCCTTTCACTGTACGGTGACCGAAGTGATTCCAGTCCCCCAACTCCTCAGTACCGGAAATTTCAGTCAACTCAGGCATATCAATCCAGTCCAGTTTAATCCTGAGAGAAGACCACCCACCCTCCTATCTTCCAGGATTCTTGGGGGTAGTGCCGTATGTGTACACCCTCGAAAGTACCAAGATCAACCCCTATACCTCCCAGTACCCCTACCCCCTACCCTACCCTGCTCTGATCAGTACGGTCGCGCCGTGACGGTCAGCAGGCACACGATGACCCCCCCATGTCTTCTGATGTTGATATGTTGATTCGCCAGTCTATGACCCCACCCCTTCTGACCTCTCTTCGAGGACCCACCCCATCCCACACTCCTCTAGGCTTATTTACCCCTATCACGGCTAAACGGCACACCCATAGCACGTACCCCTTCGAGAAGCAATAATCTGGATAACCCACCCTACTAGGCTACCCATTACCTCTATCCTCAGAAATCCACCCTACCCTTTGTTTGCGTCGACTACCCTCCACCCCCTTCCCTGTGGACATACGACTGGTAGTACCCCTGCGGACCGCCAGGCCACCACCCCTCGGAAGATATCACTTTGATGGGGTCCCCTTCCATCCATTTGCCCCCTCCTATGCGTAGACTACTCGCAGCTGGTCGGAGCTCAAGGAACGAGTTGATGTGTGCGAGAGGAGAGATATGTGATAGACGTTGACACGTCCATATCACCAGAGAGTGCGACAAAGGTCGAAGAGGTTTGCAACATTGCGAATAGAAAGTGTAGCCACCAACAAATTTGAAATTCTTGTCTTAGCTCTTGAACGAGGCAACAAGTTGGTTTGGAAGTTGTTGATGAGTATAGCAGCAGAAGGTGAATTAACATTCGAAGAACTTGTGTTGATACGACCAAATTCTATGTCGTTCTTCTCCCGTTGCAAGCTCGTCGCAAGCTTTATATCCTGGAGTTGTTGTTCCTCTGATCGGGATGATGCAGAAATTCCGTCTCGAGGCGATGCATCCGTCTACCATGTCGTCGTCTCAAGATAAAGATGATCGTATAGCTCTGTCAGTTCTGGAGGAGGTGATTGAGTGGACTGCATCTCCTCAGTCGAGGGATGAAAATGGAGACTTCATGTGCGTTTGCACTTTCCGTTGTTGCCCTCCAACTGATCTGTGAACCTTGCCAGATGCCCGGAGCATCACTACTTCTCGAGGATCCAGAAAGAATTGTGTGAAGCAAACAAAGATGTTCACCTGGACACCAAGACGATCGAGCTGATGTGGCACCAAGAATGCAGGAAAGTGACAGGCAATCGAGGGCTGAGGAAGAAGAAAGGGAACGCAGAGTCCACGTTGGAGAAGGAAGAATGGTATTGTACACTAGAACCTGTGAATGACCGCTGAAAGCTGAGCAGGCCGATCGATGAGACTCAAGAGGATCCAACGGAGTACCTCGAACGGTCAGTCGTTGACTCAGTTTGCTCCTTCGCACCTGCTGACTTGTCGGTTCCGTAGATGCAAACTGTACTGCTCTTGGTTGGATAGGAAAGTCTCGAAATTTCGGATGGTCTCTGAGCCTCAGACTTGCGATCCTTGTTGGTTGTTGCAGAGCATGGAGGTCATAGCGTCAGAGGTCAGCACCCCACAAGGGAAGGAAGAGATCGAGCGTGTGAAGGAGTTTGTTCGGTCTAGCAGCCAGTGGCAGAGGGAGGCGTCTTTGACGTCTATGTCGTTCCTTGAATCCGTCTCGTCCTTCGTGAAGGAGATCACTGCCAATGTGAACAGCTCTTACAGCCTGATTGTCTCCGCCAAGGATTCCATCCCCTCCCCGAAGAGTTTGATCCGCCAGGTCGAGGAGCTCAGGCAAGAGCTGATCTTCAAGAACCAAGAGATGCAGTCGGACGAGACTACCATACAAGAGATGGCTGCGATCATACAGCAGATGAGATACGACAGGGAGGAGGAGACGGTCAGTGCACCAAGTGATGATTGCTTCCTGTTGGAGAAGTTGGTGGACGGTATGGAGCAAGTGGTGAAGCTAAACCATGACATCTTGGACTCGCTCTCGGCTCATTCGTGTTGCAAGTCGAAGAACTGTGATGTAAGAGCAGAGTCGACAGATCTTGACATCGTCAAGGGATACTTGAAGAAGCTTGAATGCAACTTGTCCAACCTTGCTTCAAGCTTTGGGGACGGCAAGACTGAGAATGTGAGGTACATGGATGATCTGAAGAAGGAGATGCACGACCTGCAGAACAAGTTCGACTCGCACATGCAGTTCATGGTGGAAGAGAACGAGATCCTGAGAAAGGAGATCAGAGAGCTGCACAACCTGTTTGACCACGTGTACCAGCATCAGAATCGTTGCTCGCAGATGCTTATGATTGAGTCGGGAGGCAACGAGCACAGACAAGAGAAGTTGGGCTCGTTTGCTAGCATGAACTCCATGCCGCAAGACGAGGAGAGGCTCTTCTCGGGTCCCTGCCTGGAGCTTCACAAGAGTTTCCGTGTGAAACGAAGTCACTTCCTAGAGCTGTTCCAGGTGCTTGCTCAGTCACAGGGCAGTCAGAGTGAGAGACTGTTAAAGGAAAACAAAGATCTCAAAGAGTTGCTTCAGCGGTCCGAGCAGGAGAAAGATCAGGTGTCGAAGCTTGCACACATGGAAAAGTGGGAGCGCGAGGCCGAGTACAACGCTGCCATCGCCAGGTTGCAGGTGACGTTGGACCAGCAAAGACAGAAGAACAAGCTGCTCAACGAGATTCTTGTGAGCTCTGCCGTGTTTGACGATGAAGACATGCCCATGGACGACTCTTATGACCAAGATTCGATGAGCGAGGAGGAGGAGGTGATGGGGAGGATAGAGGACAGTCTGAAACAGGACTCGCCTCATTCCCCATCACAGCTTGTGACGGACGTTTGTTCAGTTCTCAACAGGTTGAATGATGTGTTGGATGTTTCCTCGCGAGATCTCAACAAGTTGGAAGAGAACATTTTGACAAACCCAGTCATCAGAAGTGACCTCAACAACATTTTCTCCTCTTTGGGTTCAGTCCTGTCGGGCCAGCGCTCGCAGTCCAGCAGTTCTCACCAACCTTGCGCGGCCTCCTGCTCGGCTCACGGGGTAGCGGATAGGAAGGGACAGGAGGTGGCGAGCAACAGGAGAAGCTCCGAGGAGATCAGAGAGCATGAGATGGCGCAGAACGTGGAGGAGGAGATGGTGGCCTTCTACATGAAGGCCAAGAGGATGCATCAAGATGAGCTTGAGCAGACGGCAAGTCAGCATGAGGAGGAGGAGAAGCAGGAGGAGAGAGGGGAGGAGTACAGACATGGTCGAAGCATGAAGGAGCTAGAGGAAGAGATTGGGGCGCTGACGTCAGACTTTGATGTTGATATGGAGATGATGAAGGCGAGGCTGCGATCTAGAATCTTCCACTGCCGAGAGCTGTCGGAGAAAGTCCAGGCATTGCGATGTTGATGATGATGAGTATGATGTTGATGCAAGTAGAGGATGAGGAGGAGGATGAGGAGGAGGAGGAGGAGGAATGAGAGTTAAATTAAACTAATGAAGGTTGTCTTTTGAAGGTTGTATTCTTAACTAAGTTCATTCGTTTGGTTTGTCTGAGAAGATTCTAAATTAAGAGATCACAAGAACTTTTCCATGTCAATCTCAAAAAATTATTCACAGAAGCATCTTCGAGGCAACCTATCTCGGATCTCTCATCTCAGTGATGTCAATCTCACTGCACCTCAAGAGTCAGTCCTCCTCCTCCTCCTCCTCCTCCTCCTCCTCCTCCGCTTCTCCCAGTCATCGTACCTTGATGCTTCCATCTCAATGTCAATGGAGTCAACGATGTGATAAGCAGACGATTCTGCGCCTGAATCTCCCTGTAGCAGCAAGTCAGACAAGCACGGGAAGAAGCAGCTTCTGATTCTTCTGTCTCTCCTTCTCTCCTTGCCTTCTTCCTCTCCCTCTTCTCCTCTTCCTCCTCCATGTTCACCTCCCTACCTCCCTCCCTCTCCCCTCGCTCTCCTCACCTGGGACTGAAAGAACATCCCCCACACGCGGTTGATCGTCCGAGCAAAGAAGCCGCGCCTGACCTGCAGAATGAAAGTGAGGGAGAGAGGAGGAGAAACGGATGAGGGAGAGAGGAGGAGAAACGGATGGGGGAGAGAGGAGGAGAAACGGATCAGGGAGAGAGGAGGAGGAGGAGTAGTAGTAGTAGGAGGAGAAAGGTAGCTGGGTCGAGCTTGCCTTCTTGGTAGGCGGTGCTGTGTTCTGTGCTCAAGTATGAGTAGGAAGAAGTTGCGACGAGGGAAGAAATAACAAGAGAGGAAGAAGAACAAAGAGATGAACAGGACGAGAGGGAGGGAGGGGAATGGGATGGAAAGGGCGGACGAGGAGGCAGGGGGTATGTACAAGTGGTGATGGAGGGGGAGAGGGGAGGGAGGGAGAGGGGAGGGAGGAGGAGGCGGAGGCGGATGAGGCGGAGGAGGAGGAGGAGGCGGCGGAGGCGGATGAGGCGGAGGAGGAGGAGGAGGCGGCGGAGGAGGAGGCGGCGGCGGCGGCGGAGGAGGAGGCGGCGGAGGC
>NW_005434482.1:11453-21349 GCF_000315625.1 Guillardia theta CCMP2712
GAAAAAACATGATTTCACTAGAACGTTACTTTGAAGGGACTCTTAGTTGTAATTCCTTGAACCAGTGAACAGGCGACCAGATGAAGCAGAAGTGCAGAGGAGTGGAGAGGAGAGGAGAGGAGAGGAGAGCAGAGGAGGAGGAGTCACCTCAACATCAACAGTGACATGATGCTTGACATAGAGATCTTTTCCACGTGATGTCTCGCAGATCACTTGCGTGTTTGAAACCCAACGAGTAGTCTGACAAAGAGGGTGAGAAGGATATTAAAGGCAGCTGAGATGATTTGTAATTTTGATTGTGGAGATTGTGATGGTTTTTCTTTTGTTGTTGTTGTTGTTGATGATGATGATGATGACGATGATGAAAATGGAGATGTTACCTGGCATTGAATATCTCCTATGAATGCCTTGGGTTCAGATGCTGCTGAAGTTCCAAAGTTGTTCCCAAAGATCGTCACGCTTGTTCGACCTGTAAAGGTGAAGGTAAGACGAGAAGAGGAGGAAGAGGAGGAGGAGAGGAGGAGGAGGAGGAGGCAGACTATCGGGAAGGAAAGGCGGGTGGAGGAAGGGGAAGGAACAGGATGGGAAGAGAGCAGGGAGCAGGACAAAGGAGGAGGAGAAGGAGGGGGAAAAGGAGAAACGGCGGAGAAAGCGAGCAGGAGGAGGCGAGAGGGAGGGGGAGTGGGAGGAGGGAAGGGGAGTTTACCTGTGACGGGACCTGACGAAGGATCGACCTCGGAGGTCGTTGGAGGGAGGTAAGTGAAACCCTGAACCTTTGTCATTCCACCGCTGTCCCACACCTCCTCCTCCCCTCCTCCTCCTCCTCTTCCCTGCCCCTCCTTGCTCCCCCCTCCTTGCTCCCCCCTTCTCATCCCATTCCTCCGCCTCACCTTGAACGGAGCAGACTCCTGCTCTCCCACCACAGCAACCACGCTCCTCCCTCCTCCTCCTCCCGCCGGGGTCACGCACACGAGCTTCGAGTCGGACGCGTAGAGGGTTCTAGAACAGCTCCTTCCTCCCACCTTCACTGTCGGGTTGGAGTCGAACGTCCCAAAGTCTCTCCCCAGCACGGTCACCAGCAGCCCCCCAGCACTGTTCCCCTCTTCCGGCTCCACCGACGTCACCGACGGGGTCCTGTAGGAGGCGACGCCGAAGCCCATGAAGTCCTTCCGTCCTCCCTCCTCCTCTACCTCCACCTTCACGTCCAGGTCCCTACCAACTCCAGCAGGAGCCACGCAAGTGATCGACGTCGACGACTCCCACCTGGCCTGCGTGCAGCTCGACCCCAGCTGAGCTCCATCGCCCAACGTGACCTTGACGTCCTTCCTGCCCCTGGCCTGCCCGAAGTTCCTGCTGAACAGCGTTACCGTCGCTCCTCCTCCCGTCGGCAGAGTCTCAGGTTGCATGCTCGTGACTGTTTCCCCCTCGTAGTCGTAAAGTGGCGCCTCCTCCACCTTGGACGGCTGCCCTCCCACCTTGACCAGCACCGGCACACGACCGACCCCAGCTGGGGTCTGTGCTGAGAGGGAGGAGTCGCTAGTCCATACAGCTGGACCCCAGCTGGCCTCTCCCACCTTCACCTCCGGCTTCGTGTCCGCCAGCCCGAACCCCCAGCCCGTCAGCGTCACTTGCTCCCCTCCCGCCACGGGGCCCTCGGATGGGGAGAGGGAGGAGACGACGGGAGGATCGTACTCGAACGTCACGCTCCCAAACGTCTCCGCCACCGGGGACCCCCTCGACTGGTAGTAGACCGTCAGCTGGGAGCCGACCCCAGCTGGGGCCGTGCAGGTGACCTTGCTCTCCGAGATCCACCTCGTGACCCTGCAGGGGGCGGATCCTCCTCCGTAGCGGGCGAGAGACGCGGCAGCGCCTTCCTGCTCAAACTTGTT
This sequence comes from Guillardia theta CCMP2712, assembly GCF_000315625.1. Lineage (NCBI taxonomy): Eukaryota > Cryptophyceae > Pyrenomonadales > Geminigeraceae > Guillardia > Guillardia theta. The sequence continues at coordinate 13,343 of NW_005434482.1, forward strand.
CCCGAAGAGTGTCAGAGTGAAGCCTCCTCCCGTCGGCGCCCTCGTCCAGGCGAGCGACGTGATCATGGGGGAGCTGCCGGAGCCGAACTGGAAGACGGCAGCCTGGGAGGAGGACGAGACCTGCCCGCTCAGCTGGACTGTGACAGGCTGGATGGTGGGGCCCTCCGTCCAAGGTGGGGTGATGCAGGAGACAGCTGCATCGTCAGTCCACACGGTGGCTCGGCACCTGCTGGGCCCGACGAAGGCGACAGGATGGGCGTCGGTGAGGCCGAAGTTGAAGCCCTGGAGGAGGACGCGCGTACCTCCCTCCCTCGTCCCCTGCTCGGGGGAGACGGAGGTAATGAGGGGCGCGGCGTAGGAGAAGCGCATGTCGTCGGGGGAGGAGGCTGAGAACTTCCCGTCGATCACGATCTGCACCCTCTTGCTCCCTCCTGAGCCAGGTGGGGTCGTGCAGAGGACGGAAGTCTCCGCTACCCAGCTGGAGTCGATGCAGTCGATGCCTCCCACCTTGACGTCGATGTGCGACGTGCGCGTGCCGAGGTCGGAGCCAGAGATGGTCAGTACTTGACCTCCCTGCGTCCTCCCGAAGTTGGGCACCACCTTGCTGACTTTCGGCCCGTTGTACTCGAAGTCGTCCTGCGATGAAGAGGAGGAGGAGGAGGAGGAGGAGGAAGAAGAGGAGGAGGAGGAGGAGGAGGAGGACGGGGCAGCAGACTCCTGGTCCGCCACTCTCACTCGCACTGCTCTGTTCCCTTCCCCCTGAGGCATCACAATCATCATCTGCTCGTTGTTCACATGCACCACCCGCGCCGGCACGTGCCCGACCAGCACCGACACCTTCGCCTTGTCCGACCCGAAGTTGTCCCCGTAGATCGTCACCAGCTGCCCCCCCATCGGGTCTCCAGCTGAGGGGAGGACGCGCTTGACAACTGGCGCATCATATGTGAAGATGTCTCCCTCAGCTGAAGGCGAGCTGCTGACTGAGTTCTTCTGACCGTCCACGTCGACGATGAGGTGCGTAATCCCGACACCCGGGGGCACGAGGCATCGTGCTTTCGTATTGGAGACCCATTGGGTTTTCTCGCACTCCACCCCCCCCATGTAGAGCTTGATCAAGTTCGGCGACGTCCCGTAGTTGTCCCCCAGGGCCGCCACGAAGTATCCTCCGGCAGCTGGGCCATGGTTGGGCTCGACCCTGTCAATGCTGGGCCGATCGTAGTCAAACGTGGACTTACACCCCGCGTAGGGGGACTTGGACTTGGCGGGGGTTCTGGGGCAAGGGGAGCTCTTGATCGCTGACACAACGGCCTCTACCTCCTTCCCAGCTCCCACCCCAGCTGGAGTGATGCAGAAGAGGCAGGACTCGGAGATCCAGCGCTGAGAGGAGCAGGGGATCTGCCCGATGCTCACTTGCAGCTTCTTCCCGTCCTCCTCGTTCCCGAAGTTCGCCCCCAGCACGGTCAAGTGCGTCCCTCCCACCGTCGCCCCGTGCTCGGGCTGCAAGGCTGTGATGATCGGGCCGTCGTAGCTGAAGAGAGCTCGGGGAGTCGGCTGGCTGGGCTGCCCCAGGATGTCCACAGTGACCTGGAGGGGAAGAGCGCGTCAGCAGTCTGCGGCAACTTGACAGGAACTTGTCAAAGTACTGACCTGCTTCTCGGGTCCGACACCCTTGGGAAGGACACAGGTGACTTGCTCGTTGCTCTTCCAGGCGGAGCTCCGGCACTGCTTCCCTCCTACCTTGATCTGCGGCTTGCTGTCGATGGTCCCGAAGTTCAGCCCCTCGATGGTCATCGTGTACCCGCCTGTGCTGGGCCCGTGGTCGGGGACAAGCTTGGAGACGACCGGAGCGTCAAACTCGAAGATGGTGCCGAAGTTCTCCGGGCTGGACTCGTCGAGGACAAAGACGCGGACGTCTCCGATGCCGATGCCGGGAGGAGAGACGCACTGGAGCTTCGTGTTGGAGAGCCAGACGACATTCTGGCAGGGCCTCCCTCCTATCGTCACCGACGGGTTGTTGTTCGTAGCGCCGAAGTTGGTCCCAACGATAGTCACCATCGTCCCACCTGAAGCAGAGCCGTGCCCTGGTTCTATCGCTATGACTGAGGGAGGGTCGTAGTTGAAGTAAGTGGACGGGTTCGCCGAGCTGCTCACTCCTCCCACCTCCACCGTCACGAGCTTGTGCCCTCCCACTCCCTCCGGAGCCTCACACAGCACCGAAGTCGCAGACACCCACACTACCTGCTGGCAGGGAGACCCTCCCACGCTCACCGAGGGCTGCACGTTTGTGTTCCCCGACCCGAAGTTCATCCCCCAATCGTGATGATGTTTCCTCCAGCCGTTGGGCCGTTCGCTGGGCTCACGTCCTCAATCACTGGAGCCACTGGCATCCCGCTCCTCCTCCTCCTCCCCACGGTCCCTCCTCCTTCCCCAGGACCGTACGTCTGTTGTGAAGCGACATGGATGGCGAAGAGGAGGAGCAGGTGCTGACGGAGATGGTTCAGTTTCAGCATGTTTCTTGAGCGAGCAGGGTCTGGTTCAGTCTTCGCCAATGTCTACATGCTGTCCCAACTCTGATTCAGAAACGCAATAGGTTGCAATCTAAATCACCTTGTGTGATGACTCAGCATTGCTGCGTTTCATTCACTCTGACATGGAACTTTGTCTTCGTTGACAGAAGCCTGTCATCCTGGGGACAAACAACGTTATACTCATGGTATCATCAACACTCTTCTCTCGTTCAATACAGAAATGATCTCAATACTCTCGTCAAGGCTCAATTTTGTGCATTGCAGGGCAAGAAAATTGTCCTCAACTTATCAAATTTCTCGAGAAGACAAGCAGCAAATGCTCATAGGCTGACATCGCTCCTGATTTCTGATAAAAGCCCTTCGGTCTAACCCTTGATGTTATAGCCCTTCCCCTCCGTTCCTCTAGCCTGGTACATGCTTACGCCCCACGCTCTCCTTGCTGTTCCTTTCCCTCCTATCGCTCATCCGCATCTCCCTTTGGTTTGTCTGGAAACCAATGCACCCCCTCTCTGCCACATATCTCCTTTTCGCGTCTTCTCCATACTTCACACCGCAATCCTTCTACAGTTCAGCATCACCTCCCCACTATTTCTCCCTTGCTGCCCAGTTAGGTCATTTACTTTCACCCTTTTCTTCAGCTCTCCTTCCTCCACTGCCTCTTCTGTGAATATCTTCTCCTTCCATTCTTGACGCTTCTTTTCTTCCTCCTTCCCCCTGCCTCCTGCCTCCTGCCTCCTGCCTCCTGCCTCCTGCCTCCTGCCTCCTGCCTCCTGCCTCCTGCCTCCTGCCTCCTGCCTCCTGCCTCCTGCCTCCTGTACCTCCCTGTACATCTCTCCCGCCTTCTGCCTTCTGCTTCTGCTTCTGCTCTCCCCATATAATTTTCCTCTCCCCATCTCCTTCTCCTCTCCCCGTCTCCTTCTCCCGCCTCCTTGCTCGCCATTCCGTTGTTTCCCTGCTACTCTCCGGCATAGGACACGCACGCTGACTCACAGTAACCGTTTGTAACGTAATGACCCGAATTCAGTTTTTCTCAGTGCATATGCCAACAGCCGGTCGGAATCCCGCCCCGGCCGGGCCCCGGCCGGGCCCCGGCTTTGACACTACTCACTCAGGTCACTGGATGCTGACTCTCCTTAAGTACCGTGACTGGTACAACTGCCGTCAAGAATCGAACAGTACTGATCAAACTGTACGGCAACTTTTACAGTGCCTACTACAGTATTAGTCTAGCTGTACCCATCCATTTTTAAAAGAGTTTAAATATTTATTAATCCATTCAGATAGTACCAGAAAGATTCCGATCAACAGCGAGAACTACCAACACTACCGGAAACAATATATTTCTTTGTACCTATCTGGGGTTGAATTTTAAAGTTGGAGTGATCTCCCGACACATATAGATTTAAGATTATGTTGCAAAAAGAGGGGTGGGTCCTACCCATTTCCCGAGAAACACCCCCTTGCACTAGAACAAGTTGCCGTACCAATCACCACCTCACATTTACATTCCAGGGGTGGTCGAGAAGAAGGTCATCGACCACCGGTCCTGAGTTGCAACGGCGGGATCTTCTTCTCACATAATGGGTGGGGTACTCATTCCGATCCTTGAAAATTTGGAAATCGGGGTAAAACATGGTAATCTTTGTGGGTGGGTCATAACCCGAGGGGTAGGGGTTCTTGTAAACTTTTTGTTCATCAATGAGATGGGGTGATCCATTATTGAGGAGGCTGACACCACCCCCTTGTTCTCACCAGTCATTTGGACCCACCACAGAGGGCTACCACCCCCCTCACTGTCTTGTCGCGCCCCCTATCGGATCACCATTGGCAAACTTACCACCCTACCTACCTCTGACCTCTTTGTCACTTCGGACCCATCCCTTTGCCCCTACAGACCCCATTGAGACCGGACCCCTATCACCCTCTGGATCTGTAAATGGTGGGTCAGGGGAGAAGCGGAATATAAAACACTTTTTAACAATCACGACAACAACAACCCCCGTGACCAACCCTACCCATAAACAATTGAAACACCCACCCATGCACAAGCTTGGGATCTTGGTCATTTGGACCCGTGTGGAGACAGCAATTTGGACTCTACTACCCATGAAATCTCATCCTACCCCACCCACCCCTTCAGTGCAGAGTTGCCTTTTGGAAAGGCCTCCGAATGTACGGATTTGGGGGATGGAGGGGTCAGTCATCGATGTGTGGGTAGTGTGTCATAGGGGTGGGTACCATACAGACAAACATGAGGGTGATAGCATATGGATTGGTGGGTGGTATTCCTCTTTGTTATGAATGGAGGGTACGGAACGACTCGGGACATTTAGGGTGGTATGGGGTGGGTGGTACTACAGTGACACTTAAAATAGTTTTAGTCTACAAGTTGGTCCCAGGATTCAGCGTTTTGGAAATGGAGGAGAGGAGATGGTCGTTGAAAGGACAGGAGTGTGCAGCACTTTTTCGATTGTGCTGAGCAGACAGGCCAGTGAAATTGGATGTTAGGGAATGGCAGATGAAACCCAGCAAGAAACTTGGAAGAAGTATGCATTATGACAAAGATGCCCTCAGTCTAAACCACAATAGTTCGAGTGTATTGCTGATAATTTTGTTGATCAACTGTAAGCACGCTCGAAGCTAACGCCGGTGTTTTCCAGATATCCGATCATTGCCATGGCATCCAATCACATACAAGTCGGAGCCAGTGACTCAGCAGATTCTCGCGATGCAGACCTTCTAAACAAACTCTCCAACGAAACCCATCGGGACTTCTCAGCAAGATTGTCGAGATCTCGAATCCTCGGCATGGACTTGGACCCTGCCAAGAAACGCGCCATGATCATGTCAAACTTGAAACAGAGTGAGGTCCTCCGCTCAGATTGGAAACAAACAAGATGTCACCATGACCCTTGCGGTCACGTTCAGAACAGGAAACGAGCTCTCCTGGAAAGGCGCAGGGCCATGCTTGGGGACATTCCTCCAAAAGCAGAATCTAGTGAGACTTCGACGGATTCTGAACAACGAAGCAACCACGGGCATGATAGCGATCGAAAAGGCTCGCTGATAGACGGACTACATGAAGTTTCGGACTTCTTGTGCAAGCTGACTGGTCTTGAGGCCAAATCCGAGATGATTCAGACTATGTCGCTGACTTTGGGTGGGTTGTTTGTACTCCGTTGTTATCCACTTGTGACTGACATGAATTCGGTTTTATCAGACCACGAATTTCGAGAGGCAACCAAGGGCTTCAAGCGTCCAAACATCGGATATGTGCAGGCTGTTGGCAAGAGTCAGGCTAACTTGAAGCAGCCCAGATGGCTGGGCTAGCAGATCAATTGGATCTGCACATGTCATTTTATGTAAGTTTGAAGATGCTGAAGATATTAAATCGTGGTTGTGATCACCTGACAGACACAGGAGTGGGAGTGAGTTGGAGGGAGCGGAAGGGAGGAGTAAGGAGGAAGAAGGGGTGGGATGATGGAGGAAGAAGGGGAGGGAGGACGAGGTGGTGGTGGAGGAGGGAAGGTTAGGAGGAAAAGGTTGAGTGCGAGGAGAAAGTTGAGTTTGAGTTTGAGTTTGAGTTTGAGTTTGAGTTTGAGTTTGAGTTTGAGTTTGAGGAGAAAGTTGTGTTTATGTTTGAGAGGAGGAGGAGGAGGAGGAGGAGGAGGAGGAGGAGGCGGGGTAAGCGGAGGAGGAGGAGGAGGCGGAGGAGCTTGAGGAGGAGGAGGAGGGGGAGGAGGAGCGAGTACAGCATATTATCGTGTCATGGCCAGGTATCATCTCGATGACTCGCCGTTTGTCGTGTTGGGAGCTCGGCTAAATGGGTGGGGTAGTGGGTGGGGTTGTCGTTATACCGGTCCTCCAGATTCACAGCAACAAGTATGAAAGTTTCTTGCCAGATTTAAAATTCTTGCAACAACTATTATTTCATATTATTTCTTTGGAATCGGGTTGGTGGTACTCTTTTCATCGAGGGGGTAGTACCAAAACGGGGGTGGTTGAGCAGGGATTCGGGAAGAGCTCCATGGCGAAGCGAACGAGACTCGGCGGGGAGACAAGTAAGCAGAAGACAATGCTGACGATGACAAGATGAACTTCGGAGGAAGAAGAGAACTTGTTCGAAGAGAGCTACCGTGTTGATCATGGCGGAAGAGAAGCTAGTGTACTAGAAGACTGCATCATTGCGTTCTACATCCTATGGATAAGGCGCAACAGTAGCTTGCATGAGGTTAGGAGGGTCGGAAGTTCCGGAAAGATGATGCAATCCAAGCACACGATAATAGATGATGAGACAGATGCAGTAGGAGCAGGAGTCAGCCATCGGGGGTTGAAGGATATGCAAACATACTGGGTCGTTGCTGTAGAATGTTCGAGGGCAGAAGGGGAGGTGTGAGATTGTTGTAGATCCGTTCAGCAAGGAACAGGTCAAGCATTCTAAGATTGAGTGAGGCATGCGCATGGACACGAGAAGACAGAATGCGAACTTGTCATCCTCTTACTAAATCCTACGACACTCCCTCACCAGTGAAACAGATCCCCCCACCAGCGCAACGAGGGAGGAAGATTCTAGCGGGTTATCCGTGTCCGACAGACTGCTGCCAGCGAATGGGAAGGAGGAGGAAGGGGAGGTTGTGGAAGAAACGTTCGAGATGGAGGTGGAGCGGGAGAGGTCCAAGACTACTCGATTGGGATGGAGCAAGATTTTGACCGTCACCATGATCTGCTTGTTGACAGCTTGCCTGTTTGCGGATCAGAACTTGATGGCGCCCAATCTCACAGCGATATCACAAGAGTTCTCCTTCACACCTCAGGTACATGTGTTGAAAGTGCTCTACAACCTTACAGGTTGTTCAGCAACGGGACGAAAAACTCGGCGGGGAGGTTGCGTTTGCGTTCTTCCTGGCTGGCGCTCCCATCGCCCTGTGGATAGGATGGCTAGCAGACAAGATGCCAAGGAAGTGGTTGTTCTGTGGAGTAGTGATCCTAGGGGAGGGACCGTGAGTTCTTGTCCGTTAGTTTCATGGCTGACTTAGAGGCTGCCAGGGCGCTGGCTACCTTGTGGGTGAAGTCATACCACGAGCTCCTCTTCCTGCGGGCCCTGACAGGCATCGCTGTCGGGGGGGCTCTACCTCTGATATTCTCTATGTTGGGTGATATGTTCGAGAACGAGAGGAGGAACGTCGTGTCTGCCATAGTCTCCCTCTCCCAGGGGTTCGGCATCAGCATCGGGCAGTTCATTAGCGGGGTGGTCGGGCCCCAGCATGGCTGGAGGCTTCCTTTTGCCATCGTCGCTGTGCCCTCCATAGTCTTCACCTGCCTCGCAGCTCTGTGCATGACTGAGCCTCAACGTGGAAGGTTTGTGACTATCCTCCTCCTCCTTCTCCTCCTCCTTCTCCTTCTCCTCCTCCTCCTCCTCCTTCTCCTCCTCCTTCTTCCTCCTCCCCTCCTCCTCCTCCTTCTTCCTCCTCCCTCGAAA
>NW_005434482.1:21630-25151 GCF_000315625.1 Guillardia theta CCMP2712
AGCAGCACTGTACTCCGTCCCTTCCTCCTTCATCCGTCCTCGTGTCCCTCGCTCAATCCTTCGCTCGCTCGCTCGCTCGCTCTTTCCTCGCTGCCTTCTTCCCTTTGCCGGCCAGTCTGTCTATCTGCCTGCCTGCCGTGCTGACCAGCTCCCGCAGGCTATTCTGACGGCCTACAACGTCGGGGGCATGTGCGGCTTCTTGGTGAGGGAAAGAGGGAGGGGTAGGAGGAAGAGCGAGGGGGGAGGAAGAAGGGAAGGGAGAGGAGGAAAAGGAGGGAGTGACGAAGGTGATTCAGATCGGGGGGCTAGTAGGGCAGATCGTCTACAATCGCAACTCAACTTACGTCGGCGTGCTGATGGCGAGCACGACGAGTTTAGGGATCTTTCCTCTCATGTACCTGCTCAACCTCCCAGAAGACCCTCCTGCCGTCCCCGTCCTCTGCGTCATCGCATTCTTCGGGGGAGTCATCGCATGCGTGACGGGTGAGCATGAGGGAGCTGGTGGTGGTGGTGGTGGTGGTGGTGGCGGTGGTGGTGCTGCTGCTGGTGTTGAGAGGTTGAGCAGGGGCGAACATACGAGCCGTCCTCCTCAACGTGAACGCGCCGGAGACGAGAGGGTCAGCGTTTGCCGTCTACACGCTCATGGATGACCTGGGGAAAGGCTTCGGCCCTGCCGCGATCTCGGTATGTCCCGAGCTGATGATAGATGAAGACTGACTGCTGACCGCTCTCCTCTCTCCTCCTCTTCGTGTGTGCCCTCCTACTTTGTCCTCCTCCTCTCCTCCGCTGTCTTCTCGTCGCTCCGTCTTCTCGCCCTGCTGATTCTCCTGACCCTCGTGTCTTCTTGTGATACTCTCTGCTCCTGCTCCTGCTCTTCCTCGTCTTCCTATCAGGGCTTGATCGCGCTCAGCGGCGGGAGGCAAGCAGCCTTCAACGGAGCTGTGCTGGTCGGCTGGAGCTCCTGCGCCTTGCTGCTGCTGTGCATCTGCTTGACATTGCGCAAGGACGAGCAGAAGCTGCAGCAGCAGATCAAGTTGGGGCAGGGGGCGACGAGATGCTGCTTTGTGTAGAGAGATGCGACAGGTAGTGTAGGAGTAGGATGAAGGGGCCGGTGATAACGAGGATTACAGACTTGATGCCTTTGACATATTGGAGGAGAGAGGAGAGGAAGGGGGAGAAGTTGGTAGAGGAGGCGAGTAGCATTGAGAGGAAACGAGTTGAGGGTGAAACAAGGAGGAAACGGAAGCGGAAGAGGAGGGGAGAGGGAGAGGAGGAGCAAGAGGAGAAGAAGGGAGAAGGAGGAGAGGCTCGTCTGAGGGAAAGGAGGAGGAGGAGGAGGAGGAGGAAGAGGAGGAAGAGGAGGAGGAGGAGGTGGTGGTGGTGGAGGAGGAGGCATTTAGTTAAGATGTGTATTTGCTGATTTGGGAGACATGCCGGCGAACTATTGAAGTATTCGTCCTTGTCAAGCTTGTCAAGCTCGACCGTTGAAGTTCGCGGCGCCGTGCTCGCCTACATCCTGGCCGATCTGCCGTTAACATTATCGCCCTCCTCCTACTGTCCTTGGCCCTTGCTGGGGAGCAGGAGGAGGGAGCATGGCGAGGCTGCGCTAGTCTTGCTTCCTCCTGCTCTGACTGTCGAGGAACTTGAGGGTGGCGTACCAGACGCTGGCCATGAGGCCGAGGAGACAACCTGAGGCAGGTGAGGGGCGAGCGAGAGAGGAGGAGGGAAAGTTGCCTGAGATGTGGACGATGCTGTGACGGAATTGAGAGAAAGCAAGGATGGCGGATGGATTATGAGAGGGAGAGGGGGCGAGGCAGGAGGAAGCGAAGAGGAAGGAGGAAGGAGGGAGGAGGGAGGAGGGAGGAGGGAGGAAGAGGAAAGAGGGAGGAGGGAGGAAGAGAGAGGATAGAGGGAGGGAGGAGGAAGGGAGAGGAAAGAGCGAGGAGGGAGGAGGGAGGAGGAAGGGAGGAGGGAGGAAGAGAGAGGAGGGAGGAAGAGGAAGGAGGGAGAGGGTCAGGCAAGGGCAACAGACGTTAGACGGCAGACCTGTACTCTGCTGGAGGCATGAAGATAAAACCCCCTAGCGAGCTCACCACATTCTTCGCTTGCCCTGTGTCAAGGAATATGAGCACGGAGGAGGACCAGGAGGAGGAGGAGAAGAAGGAGGGGAAGGAGGAGGAGGAGGATGTCTGAGCGAGAAACAGCAGCAGCAGCAGGGCGAGTAGTAGTAGCAGTCGTAGTTGGAGGATGAAATGCAGAAACAGTAGCAGAAGGACGAGGTGAACGAGGAGGAGGAGCAGTAGTAGCAGTCGAATCAGGTAGATGAGAGGCAGGACGAGAAGGAGGGAGGGAGGGAGGGAGGGAGGGAGGGAGGGAGGGAGGGAGGGAGGGAGGAAGTCTTACCAGTGACGCAGGTAGTTAAAGGAGAGTTGACAGAGGCGGATAGGAAAACAAGATAGTTCAAGAGGCCAGAGAGGATCTGATGCGAAACTTGAGCAAGGAGGGAGGAAGGAGAGAAGCGATAGGAGGGAGTGAGAGGATGGGAGAGAGAAGGAGGGACAGAAAGGAAGAAGAGGAGACGAGGGAGTGAGAGCACGTACTGAAGATCCGAAGAGCGAGGCGAGGAAGCCACTGTCTGTAAGGAGAGGAAAGGAGGAGACCCTATGAAACTGAAGAGGCGACTGTAAGGGCAGGAGCTTGAAGGAAGAATGAAGGATGATGAGGGAACGCACGCGAAAACGAGAAGGAGGGGAGCAAGGATGGACGTATGGATGGAGGAGGTTGAGGTTGAGGTTATGATTGAGGTTGAGGAGAAAGAGGAGGAAGATAAAGAGGAGAAAGATAAAGAGGAAGGGGAGGAGGAGGAGGAGGAGTAGGAGTAGGAGGACTTTCGGTACCTCACTGGACAGAAGAACGAAGAGGGCGACGGGTAGGAGGCACCACATGTTGGTATACATGAGCACGCCCATCTCCGACATCCCTGGCCGCCCCCAAGCTCATCAGCGCCCCAGCTCTCCCTCCAGCTCCCTCCCCACCTGTCTTCTTCTTTACTTGAGTCACGGCCCGCAGGTACAGCGCGGAAGAGAGGCAGTTGCAGGCGACGTGCACATACCCGCTGCAGCCGGACTTTAGCTGGACTCTACCCAAGGGCCCCACCGCTCTCCTCTGACCCACCGCAAACTTCCCTCGAAGTCTCCCAGCCCGGCAAGGATTGCGCCTGCCAATAGGCTCAGCTGGGCCCCCGCTGGAGCCGCTCGCTGCCCCTCACCCAGCAGCATGAGGACTATGGAGAGCCAGATGCTCATTGGCGCCAACTTGTCTCGAGAGCGTCAGTAGGAGGTCGAGGGCATCGAGCATGACCTTGCTGTCGCTGAACCAATCCAGAAACTGCGGAGGCAGCTGGTCAGACTCTTCCTGCTCTTCCTGATCCCAACAACCCTCCCCCCCCCCCCACCACACTCTCTCTCTCTCTCTCTCTCTCTCTCTCTCTCTCTCTCTCTCTCTCTCTCTCTCTCTCTCTC
>NW_005434482.1:25669-28828 GCF_000315625.1 Guillardia theta CCMP2712
TGCCTTGGAGGGAGGAACGGCAGGAGGAGAATCTTGAAGGGGAGAGGGGGAGGGGGAGGGAGGGCAGGAGTAGGGGGAGCTGCCGGGCCCTTGCAAGCGATTGGGATCAGATGTAGGAAATGAGACGAATCCAACAGATCCAGTCCCTCGCACCTACCTACCTACCTCCTCCTCCTCCTCCTCCTTCCGCCTCCTGTCAGGGATCACTTGGTTGATATCTTTTCCTTCACCCGCACATTCCCTCTCCTCTTCTCAGAGCTGCATGCTCGCCTGTTGGGGGTCTTCGAGTTACTTCAAACGAGATGATTCAAAGCCATGAACGAGTTCTGCTGTCCCTGGTTGATCGCGATCCTCAAACAATCACTGAAAGTTGTTCTGATACACGCTGTTGCTTCTCCTCCACTTCTTCTGCTTCTCCTGTTGCTCTTGCTCCTGCTGCTGCTCCTGCTCCTGCTGCTCCTGCTCCTGCTCCTTGTTTGCTGCTTCTGCTGCTGCTGCTCCTCCTCTCCTTGGCTGATCTTGTTTCCTTGCGTTCCCCACTAATCGCTACAGTATGGGGTGCAGGTTCTGATATGTCATTTTTGAAAACATATTTATAAATATTGTCTTGTTTTTGAATCGTTTGGTGTCACATTGAAACTTAATAGGTTTTAAAGTGAACATTTGATGTACTTGGTTTGAAAGGTAAAACAAACTTTTTGAAAACACAGGCAGTTGAATGCAGCAGTGACGAAGCGAGAGTATGGAGGAGAGAGAGAACGAGAGAGGAGAGGAGAGGAGAGGAGAGAGGAGAGGAGAGGAGGAGAGAGAGAGAGAGAGAGAGAGAGAGAGAGAGAGAGAGAGAGAGAGAGAGAGAGAGAGAGAGAGAGAGAGAGAGAGAGAGAGAGAGAGAGAGAGAGAGAGAGAGAGAGAGAGAGAGAGAGAGAGAGAGAGAGAGAGAGAGAGAGAGAGAGAGAGAGAGAGAGACAGAGAGAGAGAGAGAGAGAGAGAGAGAACGGGTTTGTGTGTGGGGTGGAGAGGAGAGGAGAGGAGAGGAGAGGAGAGGAGAGGAGAGGAGAGGAGAGGAGAGGGGGAGGGGAGGGGAGGGGAGGAGAGAAAATGTTACGAGGCGGCAAGGTCGACCGGGAGTGCGAAGTGAGCTATGATCAACTTGCAGCCGGGCAGCTGGTGAGGGCTGAGATGAAACATGAATGAGGGAGGGGAGAGGAAGGAGTTGTAGGAGGGGATTGATAACTAGAGGGGAACGTCTGCTTCTCTCCCGCTTGCTCATGCTGGTGGCAGGCGAAGCTTTGACACTGATAGCAATGTCCTCGCCGGCGGGAAAGAAGATTCTTTCCTTCTCTTCCCCCGGACACATCTACAAGTCTCAGTATCCTCTGCCCCAGTGCGACCTCTCCTTGGACGTGAAGGCTCGGGCGCTCGAGTGCAAGTGAGGAGGAGGAGGAGGAGGAGGAGGAGGAGGAGGAGGAGGAGGAGGAGGATGAGAGTTTCGCTTGCTGACCCAGGGAGCAGGAAGATTCTGGTGACGAACACCCTCAACGAGCTTCGAGAAATGTCGTCGGGACTGAAGGAGGACGAATGGATGTTTGAACACGATGGAGAGAAGCGAGCTGTGTTGTCAATATGTAAAGGTGTGTGAGGTGGGGAAAATAAGGCATCATTATGTGTTAGGACAATTCTGTTGATATCAATATATACATATTTACATCTTCTTCATCACCTAATTTGACATCATCGCCTTACTTCCTCTAATCTTTTTCTCATCTTCATCTTCATATTGACAACGTTCTCAATCTTCAGGAGCTTCTTCTCTATGTTCTCCTCTTCTTCCAGCACATCTTCGTCATTGATGAAGTTGTCTCTATCATCTTCCTCTTGCGTCTGGCTCATTTTGTCTCTTTCCTCCTTCACGTCTTGCGCCATCGGAGCTTCGCCGAGCTGTGCCTTGCCTTGCTCGAGATTCTGCTCCGGCGGGCTGATCGGGAACAGTCATTCTGACATCTCAACCACAAGACATGTCAATGTTACATGTTCTGTACATCCCTGCCGTGGGGAAAGCAAACGTTGAAGATGTTGTCGACAATCTGCAATTTGACATCAGCATGTAACTTTGAGCGTGAAGAAGACAAGGAAAGTTCTCACCTCTGCAAACATCTTGACTAGATATGACTGCAAGGTTGTCAGAAGAGAAGCAAGATATGACAACTTCTGACATGAAGGCCTTGAAGGAGATTGAAGAGCAACCTTTCATTCCCTGCCACCTTGCCGAACGACTGCAGCCTTGTCACTGAGCATGTTGCAGCAAACACGATCATTGACCGAGAGGATGTCGGCGTCGTAGGACAAGTCTGTTCGATCTTCGGATGCGAGTGCTGGTGCGAAAAAATCATATGAGAAAATGCGCGAAGAAGAAGGGAGGGGACGGGACGGGAGGGGAGGGGAGGGGAAAGGGGAAGAGTAGGATGGAGGAGACAAGTAGACGGGAGGAGGAGGGTAGATACCGGCAGTGAAGGCTTGAAACAGAACCTTTGCGATGATCCTATTCCTTACATGAACAAGAGCAAGAGCAAGATATTCTCTCGTTTACCTCAAGTTGTTCATCGTTACCTTACCTGGCGCTCTGCCGCCAATACCATGCTGGCAGCAAATCAAAGGGCTTGAATTGCCAACAAGATGAAGAAGATGGAGAGAAAAACATCATCAAAGTGATGAAAGCAGCATGTGAGTAATGAAAACAGCATGAACGTGATGAAAATATACGAATGATGATGTAAACATCAAGAATGGGAGCGGAAGAAGACTGGGAGTGAATCATTGCATATAAAACAAAAACGAAGGAGAAGAGGCAGGGGTAGCAGAAGATGGTAGTGTGGAGGAGTGAGAAAACCTTCCAAGGATTGAGGAGAAGGTCGATGAAAAAAATTCTTGTAAAGATGAATTGAGCGATAAGAAACTTGGCCTGTCGTTGGTAAGGAAGGATGGAAGGAGGGAGAAGAAACGAAAAGTAGCAGAAGAAGAGGAGGGAGGAAGAGGAGGAAGAGGAGGGAGAGGAGGAGGAGGAGGAGAAAGGAGGAGGAGGAGAAAGGAGGAGGAGGAGGAGGAGAGAGATCGTTACCTGTCTATCGTTGATCTCCCTGCTTGCTCATTGTCACATATCCC
>NW_005434482.1:28928-49882 GCF_000315625.1 Guillardia theta CCMP2712
CCACCTACTCTTCCCTCCCCTTTCTCCTCTCTCTCTCTCCTCCCTCTCCCTCCTCTCTCTCCCTCCTTCTTCCCTTCTTCCCTTCCCCTGCACTTCTCTCCTCCTGTCCTCTGCTTCCTCTCCTCTCTCTCTCCTCCTCTCCCTCCTTCCCTTCCCCCTGCACGTCTCTCCTCCTGTCCTCTGCTTCCTCCTCTCTCTACCCTCTGGTCAACCTGCAAGACGAGGTTCGAGTCGAAGACAATGCTCGAGACCACGTGCTTGCAGATCTACAGAAAGAGCACAACAAGATTTAGCGCAGCAACTTTCATCTCGCCTCGACTCTTTCACCCTCTTCATCCACGATCTGCAAACTTCTTGATACGTCTGAACCTCGTCGCCCCTGCTGCTTCTTAGCGATCACAACAGATATTGAGGCTGTTGCTGACGTGATCTTGTCTTCATCGAGCTCGTCTTGGCCCTCAACCTCCTCCTCCTCCTCCTCGTGTTCTGTTCTCTGCCAAACAAGTTGGTTTGAGATCCAGTTGACAAAAAAACAAGACAGTGAGAAAGGATAGGATGGATTGAAGTGGGACGAAGACATGCCAAGATTCAACATCAGCAACATCTTGCGGATGTCCACATGTTCAAGAGCTCACTCCCTCACACACTCCCTCACTACAATCAACTCGGCAGTTCAACATTCTTACATCCAGTCTTGAGGCTTCAGCGTTGACATTGTTCGCAGCTTCTTCAGATATCTGATTGAGATGTCATGATCATCTCTGAGGAATCGAAGCTTCAGCACCTGACGAGTCTCCTTCCCGGCCGATACAAACTTGTCCGTAACTTCTTTCAGATTCTTCAGGAACTGAAAACAACACCAGCACCACGTGTCAATATGACAAACAGCATTCATACAGTCTTCAGCACATCATATTCCCTCAACAAGGCATGTCTTCTAAACAAGTCATGTCTTCTCATAAGATCATGTCTTCTCAACCAAATCGTATTTTTACAACAAGTCACGTTCGCTGACCTGGCGGTCGTATTCATCCTGATCCTCCTGTCCATCCTCCCGCCATTTGTTCACAGCGCTCGAACGTCTCCTCGGCGGCTCGACGACCCTTCTCTTCTCTGCTCCTGTCACGATCGTCTTCTCCTCCCTGCTCGCCTTCCCCCCGTCATCTCTGCTCGCTGCTCGCTCGAAGCTCCTCGATGTCTTCACTCCTCCCTCACTCTGCGAGTCGTCCGTTTCCTTCAGCATCGCAATCAGAAAGAAATCATACGAGAGCTTCCTTGCGCTTCCCTCCTCCTTCGACTTTTCCCTTCCTCAGCGGTGCTGAACCCCCCTCCCTCCCCCTTCCTCCTCCTCCTCTCCTCTCCCTCCTCCTCTCCCTCTCCTCGCTCCTCCTCTCCTCCTCTCCTCCTTTCCATCCCACCATGTGCTTCAGAAACATCTTCTGCATGGCAATCGTACTCTCTAAAAGCGCCTCAAGTTTCGAGGCAGCAGGCGGCCTGACTGCCAGTCTTGGCTGCTGCCGGACACGCTCGCCTCCCGCGATCTCGCTCCCTCGTACTGGTTCCTTCCCCCTGCCATCGGGGGGTCCACTGAACACAACCTGTTCCTGATCTCGGTCTCACGATCAGCATGGCAGGAGGGAGGAGGGAGGGCGTTAACGGACCTTCCTCCTCCTCAGCTGCTGTTGCATCGCTCGATTGGACTCTTCGATCGATCGCAGCTCAGCAAACTTGCTGTCGAGGAGGCTTCTCAGGAACGCCTCCTGCCGTCCCGGTCAGAGCAGTTCCTTCCTATCTCCTCTTGCTCACCTGCGGTGGAAGTGTCTCCGGCAGTCCTCCCCTCCTCCTCTCCTGCTCAAGTACAGCAGCCGGTCTGGCGTGTATGGCAGGCAGACTTGTTCCTCCCATTGCATGCTCTGCGGGAGCTGCGGGGCTCGATCGCTGCTGCTCCAGCAGTGAATTGAGTTCGTTCAGACGCCGAATGACGTGCTGCTGTGACATGAAAGAAGAGGGACCGAGGAGTTCGCGTGATGTCACATGCTCCACTTGAACTTCCTTGCTGGAACAGCAAGTCCTGTCAGATCGAGGTAATAACGAGGAGATGCAGGAGAGGGAGGGGGAGAGGGAGGGGGGGAGGGAGGGGGGGAGGGAGGGGGAGGGGAGAACTTCAAAGCAGGATAGGGGGTTGCTATTATGCCTCTCGTTCCATCTCTCTGCAAAGGGTCTCAGCTGCTTCGTAGTCTGCTAGCAGCTCATCCGTCGACCTATCCCATCTGGAGCAGTCCCACCCAGCCCTCGGATCAGCTCACAATTGGCAATTGTTCCTTACTATTTCCTCTGACACACTCTCTACTTCTCACCCGCGCATTAACAACACAATGTTCTCTGCTTTCTAAATGTGTTGGTTTTCCCCGGCTCCTACACTTTGGTCTCCCCCATCGTCTTTGACTTGGATTGTCATCCTCCTTTCCTCCTCTCCCTCTCCTCCTCCTCTCTCCTCCTGCTGTACTCTCCTCCTCTCTCCTCCTGCTGTCCTGTTCTCCTCTCTTCATTCAACCATGAGCACAGGCATTTGGTTTCCAACTGATTGCAATGGCGCGAAAAGATCCAGTGAAGATGGCTGACCACCTTATCAAGCCCGCCTCAGCAATCACGACTTGCCCGGCCCCGGAGCCCGGTACACCTCCCGGCAACGGCGACAGTTACTCAAGGCCCGGCCCGGCCGGCCCGGTCCCGGTTACACTACTGCCTGGTCACGTTCATCGGAAAACCAGGTCTTACTGCGCCTGTCATCCACGTGTTTTTAGTTGACTAAAGTATGGAAGAAGGCAGCAGCTTCACAATAGGATATCAATTAGTGCACTCATAATTGACCAAGCTCTCATGGGACACCTCGGATGTCCAATTTGGCTATGACACGACAACGGTGTACCCCCCACCCCCTCAACTACCATGTCAACAACCCCTCCTTTGTCATATGCCCCCCTTCTCCGCCCATCGATTTTTTTTTTCGGAGCCTTCCGGATGTCATGCTGCGTGTCATGCGGTCACATTGCAGGTTGATGGCATGTTTGGGTGGGTACTTTACAAATGGATTTCTGGGGTAGGGTACTGAGTCATGGAACAAGGAAGGTGACAAACGACCTCTTCCTTTTAAAAAAAACAATTATATCAGTATAATTATTCTTATTGACAAGGATGTAACGGAAAATTATAATTACTACACGGTTTATTCCTTATGGGTCCAAATGCTTATAATCTTTTTACGGTAGTCGATTCGGCCTTGCTCTCTTCAAAACAATGGAATATCTTGAAATAGTTGTCTCTAGTTTGAAATGTACAAAAAGAATCAATTTCCAAATATGGATCGGTGTTGCCGAGGTGAGGACTCATTGGGCCCTGGGATCGGCAGTCCACGTTGGTCATTGACGAACACGTATATATCTGACCATATCTAGAGTTCATTTTTGTATGGCAAACACTATAAAAAGTATTGCAATGTTCCTCACAATCACCTTGTACCCCCGTTGTCGTATATCATTTACATCCTTATTAACTTACACCTAGGATCGGAAGTTCTATATTGTGTCATATTTCAGTACAAACATTACCTACTTTTTATAGTCCACAGAATCCCAGCAATATCTAGGACGTGCCAAACCCCAAGATATCTGTCTCATGGTTATGCTAATCTGGGGTCAAGGGATCTTACGATCGAATTGAAGGCTTCGGAGTCATAATTTTTCATAAGTCTAGTAAAGATGATTACTGAGAAGAGGGCACCTTGGGCTTCTGGCAAACGACGCTGATACGTATCAGCTAGGGGTACCTCTTCAAAAACAAGTTTTTGATGTAAGATTTGTGTCAGCAACCGACATATTCTGCGAATCGTTGAGGATTTATGTAGTAAAGAGAGTACCATATTATCCTAATTGAAAGATATCTTGGACCCCACAAAGGGTCTCCCGTACCATATCCAGCAAGATGTTTATCTACCCCCCATTGAACTATTCAAGATATCTATGAAGTACCCGGTACTAAAGTACCCCACCCCCCTTCGGAATCTCTTTTCGAAGTATCTCTCACCTCCTTTGTTTGGCCTCTTGCCCTGCGTTTGCCTGTCTGTAGCTTGACCCGCGCATTTCCCCTCCTCCTCCTCCTCCTCCTCCTCCTCCTTCCCCCGCTCCTTTTACTCTCCCTCCTCACTCCCCCCAATCCTCTCCCTTGCAGCGCCCATCTCCTTCAGTAACGCTTGTCTTGCTCTTCTCGCCCTTCCCTGTAGTCTCTTTTCTTTCTCGCTGTCTTTCCCTTCACACAACATTACTGTGATGCAACGATACGGCGACATTCCTTTGGACTTGAGCTCCTGGCTAGTTCCTTCTCCGTTGAATCCTGTGCAGTCTCATTACAGCGCTTTCCCGAGCATCTTGCCTGTTTCTTTCCCTATCGCGGCTCAAAGTCTTCAGGTGGGTTCATTGCACCCCATCATCCCCTCGGAGGACACCACCCTTCTACTCCAGCAGCAGCTGCGACTGATGGAGAGTCAGAATGCCATGAAGCAGAAGATGCTAATGGACGCACTGACTTCTCTGGCCTCGACCAACATGCTGCTGCAACCTGCTGCAGTCACGATGGCAACCCCGGTCGTTGCACAGGAGATTGCTTCCCCCCCAAGTCAAGACATGACCCCAATCGACGCCGAGCAGGGCAAGAAAGGGAAGGTGATGAAGTCCAAGAAGAGCAAGCAGACCATGAGGAAGCGAAGCTTCTGGTCAGATGAGGAGCATCAGCTCTTTATGGACGCCCTCAAGAAGTACAACGTGAACCCAATGCGGGAGACAAAGGCGGACGGGAAGCTCTATGTTGGGCTGGGGCCGTACGTTGCCGACATGATCGCGATCGAGATCGGGACTAGAAATGCAGCGCAAGTCCGATCGCATGCGCAGAAGTACTTCCAGAAGACCTGCGTTAGTGCGCTACCAGCCAAGTGAAGTCCCGCTAGTTAAATGCTTGTTGTTATTCTTTGAATCCTGACGAAACATTCTCCCTTTCTAATGTTAAACCTCATCGCTCAAGTGGAGAAGACAGAGATGCACCTTCAGCTCTCAGCACTGTTTGAATGTCTTTTAAAGGTCCTTGCCCAATTTTCGAACCGCAAGGTCCCGATTTTAATAGATCTGTGAAAGATACACCGAATGTCTTGAACGTACGTTTGAAATTTGCCCATGCTCAATCTATTGTTGGTCCACTCCCATCTCACATTCTATCGTTCAGCAGTATTCAGCCAGAGGTTGTTATGGAAATACTAAGACAAAGGAGAGTGATCACCACTTGTCACACAATAAATGGAAAGATCAAAATGGCAAATACGTCTATCGCGTCAAAAGTAATATGATGCAGCTTGAAAAAGCAATTCATCATTCTATGGATCATTCAATGTTTCAATTCGCGGAATAGCGTCGTGATACTCGATAAAGTCATGATAAAGTTATGAAGCGTTTTCGAGGACTTTGCCATATCTCCGAGGGCTTCATGGAGCTTTCATACTCTCAACGGCTAGATTACAAACTTCTTCCTATCCGCAGCTGTAAGAAGTCTTCGGACCGAGAATGTCGTAGTTCCAGACAGGGACAGGCAGGGGCAAATATATGTGAGTGTGCTAGCAAATCTCCTTCTCAACATCTCTTCTTGTGAATTAGGAGATTACGGACATTATAGATACGCAACAAAGCATGTAATGGGATTATTCATCATGATTTCTTCGTAGAGCTGCGTGCTCTCATGTAAATTTGGCGACGTGGAGACCCTAGAGTTGGATCTATGTAGCCACTTGTACATATTCATTTGCTTAATGAAGACATATGATTAATAAAATCGAGAACAGCAGCACGATGTCAATACCTCTCCAGACCTCTAGCTGCCGACTCATTACACACTCACACACTCAACGCATCATATCAACTCCTGATCTTCTCTCCCTCTTTCCCTCCTCTTGTCTTGAAGCTCATCCCACAATGCCCAGCTTCGTCTGGTAGTCCCATGGTATGAAGGCGCTCCTGTTCGTCCACACCCGTCAGTCTCTCCCTCCTCCCCCTCCTCTCCCTCCCCCTTCACCCCTCCTCTTCCTCCTTCCCCTCCTCCTCCTCCCTCGCTGACACACCAGCTCTCGTCGTACACGTAGCAGTAGGCGTCGTTGAACTGCTCAAGCCACGTCACTTCCTCCTTCCCCTCCTACCGCTGCCCCTTACCCATCCGCAGGTGCCTTGTCCTTGCAAGCACATCCACACCTCCTTCTTGTCCTTCAACATCTGCTTGCCCAGCCCCCCTGCCGTCCCTCTCACGTCACCCGCGTCGCGAGCGAGGCAGCAAGCTCACCGGTGATGAAGGTCTTGAGGGGGTCCCGGCTGATGTTCTTCCAGCTGCTCCCGGCATAGCACTGCCACAGACTCGTCACGACCTTACGACCTCTTCTCAGCTCGTACCCCAGGGTTCCAATAGTCGTTCAGCATGTACAGGGGCATGGGCGCGGTCGATATGACCTTCATGTCGCTGTACATCTCAGTCCAGCCTCTCATCAGCCCCTGTACAACCCGCGGCACGTGAGACCAGCACAGCCCCAGCTCCTCGCCTGCTTGCCTGGAGGATGGAGAACTTGTTGTCTACATACGGCGACAGCTCGGCGGTCAGCATGGCGTCCTGCCGGCTGCAGTGAGCAACAGAAGACAGCCATGCGGACGAGGCAACGCACATGCTCGGCTGACAAGACCTTGACGTGCAGTTGGAGAGTCGCTAAAGGGTACTGATAGGTCGAGAAGTGCAGATACGTCTGCCAGGCAGAGTGTAAGAAGTAGGAGATGCCGAGGACGTCAGTCTCACTCCGTTGTAGGTAGCCGGGAAGCTCGTGACAAAGTCCATGACGGCCTGCAGCAGGTAGTGAGGAGGAGGAGGCGAGAGGAGGAGCGGCGCTCCTGGGCGCTTACCGAGTTGAGGAAGTCGTTGCCGCCATACGACAACATGCCGTACATGCCGTACATGCCGTACATGAAGTAATCCGGGTAGAGGTTCTCAATTGCGAGTTTGATTGACTTGTGCATTGGATAGGTGGAGTACATGTCGCCTGACGATCAAGTCTGTCAGCAGCTGTGCAGTAGGAGCGGCAGCTTCATCACAGGAAGGAGGAGGAGTCATGGTGCTGTTGCTGTCCTGCATGTTGTTTGCATAGCAGGTGTCGGTGATGTTCTGCCAGATGGTCTGAAACTGCCACGGCATCGCGTCTCCCAACCCATTGAGGCAGCAGCCCATGTACGACTGGTACGACGCCAGCGCCTCCTGCTCTTCCCGTCAGCCCCATGGCTTCCATGTCCTCCCCTCTCGTCGTCTGCTATTGTTGCTCATACCTGGCATTCCATCGAGCAAGCAAGTCCCATGTAAGACATGTAGGTGTAGTCCGTCACGGACATCGGTTCGGCGGGAAGGCCACATGCAGAAAGAACGGTACTCCACTTTGGCGCAAACTCAGCCTCGTTCATGTATCGCTCCGCACAGTAAGAGCCTTGGTCTGCTCGCATGCACCGTCATGACCCCCTCGTGACCCGACGCTTCCACTTGACCAATCGTCCCTCCCCTCATCTTCCTTCCCCCTCTATCACCCCCCCCCCCCTTTGCTGTCCTCGCCCTCTTCCTCTCTCTTCTCTTTATGTATCTCATGCTCCTCTTTCTCTCTCTCCCCTCTTTACCTTGGTAGCAGCCTGCGCTCGCAATCATGCTCATCCGACTGTCTGGCTCGACAAGTGCAACCGCTTGCATCACCTGACGCGAGTCATCTCAGCCTTCCTCCCTCCAGGCTCCGCCTTCTCTCTCACCTTCATCCCGCAGGACGAGCAGAGCAGGCTCGCCCTCGCCTTGTAGTCACTCGAGGACCCGGTCATGGCCTCCAAGACAGCTGCAGGAGTGCATTGGTCGCACAGCTCCATCACGTTGTTCATCACTTGATCCTCGTTGGACGACGCGGGCATGCTCATTTCTCCCTCCCCGCTTATCATCATCATCATCGTAGTCGCCATCTGGTACATCATTTGCACGCAGTCGCTGCATATCACCTGCAGCCTCCATCACATGCCCCTCCCTCGCTAGCCCTCTCGCTCTGCTCCTCTTGCTCACCCCCATGGCAGCTTGCGGAGACTCGACGTTGCTGAGTTGGTCCAAACAAGCCGCAAACTGATTGTCGCGACAAGTCATGTTCCATGTTGTGATGGAGATGTTGATCATCGGACAAGCCATGAGCGAGCTCAGGTCTGCCTCCGACAGGCTCCCAACCATGTCAAGCATCCCCGACATGCACTCACACCCAGACGCCCTCGAGCTTGCATCGAAGAAGTCAAGCGTGGAGCAGTTGGTCATGGAGGAGGACATCTCCATCATGAGCGGGTTGCTCCACTGCTCGCAAGGGTCTCCCGACATGCTGCGGGTCTTGGCGCGCTGCTGCTTCGACGCGTCGGCCTTGTGCTTGGCCACGTGGACCTTGAGGGAGTGCGGGAGGTCCGAGAGGGAGGACGAGAGCTGCCCGACCCTGGTCTTGACCAGATCCAGGAAGTTGTGGGCATGTTGGGCCGGGGCAGCATGGCTGGCCTGTGTGTCAGTCTTGGCAGGCTCCCTCTGAAGTGCAGCAAGGGCGAGGGCTGGGAGGAGGAGGAGGAGGAGGAGGAGGATAGCGGAGAGCTTGGAGGGCATGGGGTCTTTGCAGGCGAAATTCCTGCCTCAAAAGTAAAAACAGGGCGACGAAATGAAGATGAGAAGGGCTGGTTTGTTCTTGATGAAGAGGTTGTTAGGTGTGAGGGTCACTATGATTGTCAATATTAGTCAAGTGGGAATGATGGGAAGTGAGGGAGGGAATTCGATTGAGGAAGAGGACAAGCAGGAGGAGGAGGAGAAAAAGGAAGGGGAGAGGAGGACAAGTTAAGGTCCAACGAGGAGCGGGGGAGGTCGAGGACGATGCTATATGGATGATCGCGAGCAAAGAAGGAGGAGGAGTCTAGAAAAAAGCCTGGCAATATTGTTGTGAAAACTGGATGATCAAAGTTCAATCGATAAGAAATAAAAGATTTGCTGCTGCTGCTGCTGCTGCTGCTGCTGCTGCTGCTGACAATAATGGAGGTCATGATGATGGAGGAGATGATGATGTAGCTGATGGAGAAGAAGAACACTATGATAATGATGGAGTACAAGAACATGATAATATGATGATGATGATGATGATGATGATGATGATCATGGTAGGGTGGTTCAGATGAAGTTAAAGATGAGCATCATGGTTCATGACGATTATGGTTCATGACAACAGCGGACGAGGAGAGAGGAGGAGGGATTTCCAACGCTATTAGTGAGGGAGTGAGGGACAAGTAAGACATGTAAAAGGAGGGGAAGTTGACATATTGGTGATGCAAAATCATGGGGGGTAGGGGTAGTCTTATCCAGGGTTACCGCTGACTTCGTCCTCTTCACCCTCAAAAGGGGTAGGTGAATTGGGGTATTATGGACGGGTCCTGAAAAGCAAGTGATGCTGATGTGGGAGGGGTGGTGGCAGTGAAAATTAACTTGTCGTCGGCGGTGGGGTGCACCTTATGAGTAAAGTAAATTGTAAAAGTAAAGGTTTGTCCTTCTTTTTCAGTCAATAAAGTAAAAAAGTAAATTAAATAACACAACACCCTCTAATACTACTGACTAATAAGTCAGTACCATTAGTAATCCTCCGCGGATCTGGTGGTACTTAGTACCAGGCTACTACTGTGGTACTGTACTACACTAGTGCCGGAATCGCCGTCGAGTTTAAAATCATTCCTTGTGCTACTTTAAAACTCCGATATAGTACGGTAGCCTACTAGTACCGCAAATCTGTGCCGCAGTATTGCTGAGTCACTTCACTTCGCCGCCGCCCCCCAGGCTCAGCAGCGGCGGTGGCGGGTCCCGTGGCCGGGCCCGGCGGCCCGGCTGATCGGACCGCCCGGCCGCTCACCGTACGGTACCGTCCGTCAGTCAGTGGCAGGCTGCCACATAAGTGTGCGGCCGCCGGCCCCGGCGCCCTCGGACCGGCACGGTACCGGCCCGGGCCCCGGCGGGGACCGTCCGGCGGACTGCCCGGGACTCAGGCTCACTGACAGCTGACCGTACCGTCTCCATCTTCCCCCCGAGTTTCTGAAATAGTCACCGTCCGTTACATCGCCGCCGGGCCGGGACGTCAGAAAGTCACTCAAACCGTTCCAAGAGAATGTCAGCAGATCCAAGTCAAGATACGATGATACAACGTCAAGTTCACAGTCATGCTGAGTGGGCAATAACCATTCAAAGATTGTCCATTCTGAAGAAGATTTTCATGCAGGGCTATTAGATGTGCAGTGCAGAGATAAGGGGAGATGCCGCTGGCGAGCTGATGGCCGCAAGAGAGAGCCTCGGAGAGAGAGAGTGCCCGCCGGCATTTGAAGACCAAAAGATAAATTTTGAACCGTAAAGAACTTGTGACCAGAGATTGCTGCCGCGAGATTGGAACATCGAGTCCGTTTCAAGGCATCTGAACATGTTTTGCAGTTGTACCTTGTTCGCCGATCCAGAAGTAGCTCTGAGTTATGCATGCCACAGCCTAGCTCCATGCCATGAAACTTCCGCCAGATCTCAGTCCTGGTAGTTCCATTTGATCCTACTCAAAGATCAAGAAGATTAGAATCGAATTAGCTCCGACAACTGTGTTTCCGACACAGTTCAGATATTCGAACTTGCGGCTAGAGAGAGAGCCTGATTGAAGAGAGGAGTCATCCGAATGTGTAAGGCTTGATAAAAATTGCATAACTTCAACTTTCAACAGCAACGGAAAACAATACCAAGAAAGAAAAAACTCCAGTGTAAACAATTCAACTAACCAAATATAAGATCAACATGATTCGGACTCGGGGGGGCGGCATGTAATCGGGGCCCATATGACGGAATACAAGTTTGTTAGACTTGTACTAGTCCAAAGTCACGCAGATATCACATCGACAGGCTAAGTTGTAACAAGACAGTGATGGCAAGTTTTGCTCAAGACCGAGTTTAATGCACACAAAAACCAGAATTGAGGAGCACATGAGAGATAGACTGTATGCTAGGATGTGAAACCCAAGCAGACGGCTAGGAAGGCCTCCTCTTCATCACACGTACTACAATGCCGCCTTGACACGTAAGTCGTCTTGGTTTACAGGAGAGTTTTTGTTAACTCGGCGCTATCTGGCAGGCTGGCACGGCTGGCATACGCTCCATCACGCATGGCACCCCGTGATGTGAGACTAGTAGCAGAGCAAGATAACGTATCCGAGGGACTGACTCGTGTAAGAGTGGCGAGGTAACGAGCGGCCAAGGTGTCCGCTCCTCTCTGAGCTTAAATAGTGTCGTAAATGATCTTGCTATGGTACCGTACGGTCAAGTCTCATCCTCGTAGTGAAGTACTCTACCTGTCACTATCATTCAACGGTACTGAGTTTACGACGGAGTAGCCGCCAGGTCCACCGTACAACTCGGATGCCGTTGGGCATGGTATACATAACAGTCGGTATTCGCCTGATGAAGTACCAAAATGGCTACCCGACACGGTACCGGAGGTATTTCATATAAAACTTCATATTGCCCTTATGAGTTTTTGCTATTTCAGTTTCGGCATGACTCGGGGATGATGCTGTCAGTGTTGCATCGTTACAAGTGCAACGATGTCATGGGTACAACATCACCCCGCGACTGTCGAACGGTCCGACAACCCGGCGTCACGGCCGCGGCGTTGCACCCGGGCCGGCCGCCGGGCTGCGCCCGGATCATCGCCGGATCCCGGAGTCCCGGCGGAGTCTGCCAGACCGGTCTAGGCGGCAGTGGCCGTTCAAGTTGGCGCCCCCCGCGGCCGGGCGCGGCCCCCTCACCCATGGTCGGAGGCCGGGGCCCGGGTGCACCGGGGCGGAACTTGAGGCCGCCGTCCGGAGCCTGCAGTGGCCGGGCCCGGCGGCGGCCCGCCGGGCCGGGGCCCCGGGGCCCCCCCGCCGCCGGGGCCGGGAGCCGGGCCGAGAGGGGGGGGAGTCACAGTGAGTCACGTGACGACGTCGTCACGCGGCGTTTGCAAGTGACTGAAAGATGAGTAACTAAAAGTATGGGCCCCTGCAGCATCGCAGAATGGCGCGCCCGCCTCGTCCGGTTGTCACCATGGTGGAGTCCGTGTCCTTTATGACCGCCAACCAGATTTTTTGATAGTCTTAAATCTATCTATGGTATTTCAAATTTCATCGAGATATTCCAACATGGTGGTGCAAACTTTTCAGAAATAAGAAGTGAGTTATTAGAAGTAAATTTTCTGCAAGTGAACCCTCACAAATGAAAACAATTCAAGATATTAACAAAATTTGAAAACGTTTGAAACAATTTGAAATTATCAGAAATGTTCATGTCTTCAAAAACGATTTTTTTCATACCCCCCGCTTGCCGCTTCCGCTCAATATCCCTTCGACCACGATGCTTCTGCAGTCGCGCCTGACTAACCCGTGTTCGCTCTCCATCCTCTCCTTGCCATGTCCAGTAGGGGTTCCTTTCGTTTCCCTTGGCTATTTTTTGCGTCCTTCGTTTCCTTCCCTTCTCTTGCTATGATTCGAGTCTCCCTGCTAGGCTGTACCTTGCTGCAATGCGGCATGATCGCTGCTGAAACCCTGCTCGTCATTTCGCTCCACTTCTCATCAGCTCTTGCGTTTTGCTTTTCGATGTGATCCTTTCTGTCTACCATCACATATTCTTTTCCTTTTTCTCGTAATCACACCAATTCTGAGCCATTTTGACTTTTGTCGCAGGGTGCTAAGACCCCATGCCCTCCAAGCACTCCGCTATCCTCCTCCTCCTCCTCCCAGCTCTCGCCCATGCTGCTCTTCCTGTCCAACAGCATGATACAAAGTCCAGCCATGCTGCCCCGGCCCAACATGCCCACAACTTCCTGGATCTGGTCAAGACCAGGGTCGGGCAGCTCTCGTCCTCCCTCTCGGACCTCCCGCACTCCCTCAAGGTCCACGTGGCCAAGCACAAGGCCGACGCGTCGAGGCAGCAGCGCGCCAAGACCCGCAGCATGTCGGGAGACCCTTGCGACTCGTGGAGCAACCCGCTCGTCATGGAGATATCCTCCTCCATGACCAACTGCCCCATGCTTGACTTCTTCGATGCGAGCTCGAGGGCGTCTGGGTGTGAGTGCATGTCGGGGATGCTTGACATGGTTGGGAGCCTGTCGGAGGCAGACCTGAGCTCGCTCATGGCTTGTCCGATGATCAACATCTCCATCACAACATGGAACATGACTTGTCGCGACAATCAGTTTGCGGCTTGTTTGGACCAACTCAGCAACGTCGAGTCTCCGCAAGCTGCCATGGAGGTGAGCAAGAGGAGCAGAGCGAGAGGGCTAGCGAGGGAGGGGCATGTGATGGAGGCTGCAGGTGATATGCAGCGACTGCGTGCGAATGATGTACCAGATGACGACTACGATGATGATGATGATAAGCGGGGAGGGAGAAATGAGCATGCCCGCGTCGTCCAACGAGGATCAAGTGATGAACAACGTGATGGGGCTTTGCGACCAATGCACTCCTGCAGCTGTCTTGGAGGCCATGACCGGGTCCTCGAGTGACTACCAGGCAAGGGCAAGCCTGCTCTGCTCGTCCTGCGGGATGAAGGTGAGGGAAGAGGCGGAGCCTGGAGGGAGGAAGGCTGAGATGACTCACGTCAGGTGATGCAAGCGGTTGCGCTTGTCGAGCCAGACAGTTGGATGAGCATGATTGCGAGCGCAGGCTGCTACACAGGTGAAGAAGGGAGGGAGAGGAAGAAGGGCATGGATGGACAAAAGGAAGAGAGCGAGCAAGGGAGGGAGAAGGGAGAGTTGGGGAAGGAAGATGAGGGGAGGGATGTGCGGTGAAGTGGAAGCGTCGGGTCACGAGGGGGTCATGACGGTGCATGCGGGCAGATCAAGGCTCTTACTGTGCGGAGCGATACATGAACGAGGCTGAGTTTGCGCCAAAGTGGAGTACCGTTCTTTCTGCATGTGGCCTTCCCGCCGACCCGATGTCCGTGACGGACTACACCTACATGGGCTTCATGGGACTTGCTTGCTCGATGGAATGCCAGGTATGAGCAACGATAGCAGACGACGAGAGGGGAGGACATGGAAGCCATGGGGCTGACGGGGAGAGCAGGAGGCGCTGGCGTCGTACCAGTCGTACGTGGGCTGCTGCCTCAATGGGTTGGGAGACGCTATGCCGTGGCAGTTTCAGACCATCTGGCAGAACATCACCGACACCTGCTATGCAAACAACATGCAGGACAGCAACAGCACCATGACTCCTCCTCCTTCCTGTGATGAAGCTGCCGCTCCTACTGCACAGCCGCTGACAGACTTGATCGTCAGGCGACATGTACTCCACCTACCCAATTGAGAAGTACGCTGTCATTGCCTTTGAGAATCTCTCCCCGGATCACTTCATGTACGGCATGTACGACATGTACGGCATGTCGTGGTATGGCGGCAACGACTTCTTCAACTCGGTAAGCGCCCAGGAGCGCCGCTCCTCCTCTCGCCTCCTCCTCCTCACTACCTGCTGCAGGCCGTCATGGACTTTGTCACGAGCTTCCCGGCTACCTACAACGGAGTGAGACTGACGTCCGCGCCATCTTCTACTTCTTATACTCTGCCTGGCAGACGTATCTGCACTACTGGACATATCAGTACCCCTTGACGACTCTCCACCTGCACGTCAAGGTCTTGTCAGCCGAGCATGTGCGTTGCGCTCATCCGTCTGGCTGCCTTCTGTTGCTCACTGCAGCCGGCAGGACGCCATGCTGACCGCCGAGCTGTCGCCGTATGTAGACAACAAGTTCTCCATCCTCCAGGCAAGCAGGCGAGGAGCTGGGGCTGTGCTGGTCTCACGTGCCGCGGGTTGTACAGGGGCTGATGAGAGGCTGGACTGAGATGTACAGCGACATGAAGGTCATATCGACCGCGCCCATGCCCCTGTACATGCTGAACGACTATTGGAACCCTGGGGTACGAGCTGAGAAGAGGTCGTAAGGTCGTGACGAGTCTGTGGCAGTGCTATGCCGGGAGCAGCTGGAAGAACATCAGCCGGGACCCCCTCAAGACCTTTATCACCGGTGAGCTTGCTGCCTCGCTCGCGGCGCTGGTGACGTGAGAGGGACGGCAGGGGGGCTGGGCAAGCAGATGTTGCCGTACAAGAAGGAGGTGTGGATGTGCTTGCAAGGACAAGGCACCTGCGGATGGGTAAGGGGCAGCGGTAGGAGGGGAAGGAGGAAGTGACGTGGCTTGAGCAGTTCAACGACGCCTACTGCTATGTGTACGACGAGAGCTGGTGGGTCAGCGAGGGAGGAGGAGGAGGGGAAGGAGGAAGAGGAGGGGAAGGAGGAAGAGGAGGGGTGGAGGGGGAGGGGGAGGGGGCGGAGAAGGAGGACGGTGAAACTGACGGGTGTGGGACGAGCAGGAGCGCCTTCATACCATGGGACTACCAGACGAATCTGGGCATTGTGGGATGAGCTTCAAGACAAGAGGAGGGAAAGAGGAAGAGAAGATCAGGAGTTGATAGGATGCGTTGAGTGTGTGAGTGTGTAATGAGTAAGCAGCTATAGGTATGATGAGGTATTGACATCGTGCTGATTCATTACGAAAGACAAGAGAAGCTTGGTGATGTTTTCAAATGGAGAATGGTTTCGTGAAGGCAATAAACTTGTCTGACTGTTCAAATATCATTTGTACTCAGCTTTCGCTGATAGTCATTATTATTCACGCAACTTGAGAAGAGGTTTTTCAATGAGTCATTCAGATGTCCTTCAAGCGAGAGATGATACTTATTCTGGTTTATCTTGACTTATTTTCTTGCAGTGTTGGCAAGGTGGAGCATATTTTGTTTCTGATTGCGAAAATGAAAAACTCGACCTGCTGTATCAACTTTGCAATTCCTTTTGCATTTTTTCGATCTACCACATTGATGGTATATCTCCATTGCATGCACCCAAACATTTTGTACAGTTTCCAACAAGCAATAAACTTTTTCTGATAGAAATGACATCGTTACCTACAAGGCGTGTCGAAAGTCCTCGAAAACAAGGAATTGTGGACAAGTATCGAGTCGGGGAACGAATTCTTCAAGTCGTCAATGAAATATTTTGGATTAATTTGGTTTATTGATCTAGGAAAAGCAACCAGGACAATATTTTACACGAAATCTGCCACATAAGATGGAAAACTGCCCGCCATAACACAGGAGGAGGGAGATAGAGCAAGGAAGGTTACTCCTGCACAGGGGACGTCCTGCTCCTCTGACGAGAGAGACGCTGGAAGTACTTCTGAGCATGAGATCGGACCTGCGAGACTGTCCTCGTTCCAATGTCCATGGCAATCAGGTCGGCCACGTGTGGCCCAAGGCCAGCGTACATCCTGCCGTCCTCCTTAGTCTCTCTGTTGCAGCTGATGTTGAACTTCTTGAGAGCATCGAGAAACTTTTGATGCTCTCTTGGCGACCACATGCTCCGCTGCACAGACTTGGGCATGTGGCCGGTAGAGGGAGCAGCCCGGGGCTCCCCCCTGTTGGCTTGCTCCTCCTCAGCCTCCAGCGCTGAGTCCGACTCTGACGTGCAGTAGCTGTCGTCGGAGTTGGTGTTGGACTCTCTCTCGTGCTGCTCCATGCCTGCCTCCTTGGGGAACGTCTTGGCATAGATCATCATGATCCTGGGAGATTCTTCCTGAGCCGAAGGAAGAGCTTGCATCTCTTCCTCTTGGAAAGCAAAGAGAGAGGGGGAGGGCGATTGTCTTTCAGGAAAGACAAAGGAGTCCTCTGGGAAGAGAGCGGCGATTGCATCAACCAAACTGACTTCGTCCTGATAAACTTGCATCTTGGTATGTGAGATGGTTTCAAACGGGTTCTGATGGGAGGGGAAGGTGACTGTCAGGCAGACGAAGGAAGGGAGGTGTAGATTCTTGTTTGTTGTTGGGGAGGATGGAAGAGGTCAGGCAAGAACAAGTAGAGGAGGTAGGAGATGGCAAAGCTTGTTGGGGAGCAGGAGCGTGAGTAGAGGGGAGGGGAAGAAGGTAGAAGAAGGGAGAAAGGAGGGGGAGCCTTGAAGCTGTGCTGAACGGAAAGATGTCTTTTCGACAAAGATGACGTAACCCCTAACATCTGAGATCCAAGGAAAACACTCCAGTTCGGAAATTCTTTGCCCCCTGTCCATGAAGCGATGCCATTTGGAGGAAGTGGGGTTCAAGGTCCATTGACGAAAATGTATCGAAAAGGTGTATTTCCATGCTCTCCGGTCATCAGTGCACGGCCACCCTGTAAAACCAACCCTTAAATTAGATCTCAATCACCAGATCCGATGACAGTAAAGTCTCCGGGACGGGTCTTCAATTTCCTGTAAGGGGGGGTGGGGGTCTTACCCTTTGCACGTAGCTTTCATGGCTCAAAAAGATCGCAGAATCGTCTAGAGCCTGCATGGGTGGCCCCTTCTCCCAGTCGTTTGTGTTTTGTGCTCTTACCCCTCTAAGGTTTACATTTTCTTAAATGAGAGCATATGCAAGCAAGGGTATCCTCAATGGATGCGTCATAGTGCTGCCGT
The DNA here is from genome assembly GCF_000315625.1 of Guillardia theta CCMP2712. NCBI lineage: Eukaryota > Cryptophyceae > Pyrenomonadales > Geminigeraceae > Guillardia > Guillardia theta. Next base: position 46,581 of record NW_005434482.1, read on the forward strand.
GGGCCTGCTGCGTCCTTTCGGGGTCTCCACTGCCGTCCCGTCCTCCGGCCCTCTTCAGCCCCCGGGTGCTGCTGACGAAAAAAAGAGTCTATAAAAAGGTAAGGGAAACTATATCCGGTACACGTGGAATTGTGAAACGATGCTGTTTCAGAAGAAGGGGAATGCGTGCCCGAATCCTCATGGGGAGGGGTGGACTTCCCCTTGTTGCTAGGACTGGATTGGGCGGGGTACTCGAATTTGAGGCCGTCGTTAACCAAAAAAAAGGCGTGCCCGACGGTTTCCAATTCGTCCGTTAAAACTCAACGGTGTCCCGTCTACTACTACTCCTGATTGTCATCGTACTGATCTTTAACTTAACTTTGAGTAAAGAACATGAGGAGTAGACCAGCCTCCTTGCACAAATGTTTAGTCAACTTGGCAAAGGGAGGGCCATTCGAAGTTTGAAGTTCAAACTTCAACCGATGGGGAACTTCGGAACTTCCCGGGAGTCCGGCCGCCGCTTGGCAACGTGCCCGCCGGGCCGTGGAACCGGCGGACCCGGCCGGCACACGCCGGGCGGGGCAGTGCAGTGCGGCGGACCGTACCGCCGGTCGGCCGCGGGGGCCGGGCACTGCGGAATGCGCACGCCGGGCACTGCGGCAGTCGCGGCGGCGGCCCGGCGGACCGTGACTGTACTACGGTACTCCAGTCGGATCGGATCGGACCGTCGACCGCTGGCATCTACCGTCAGGCTAGGCCCTACGGCGTGACACTGTGACACGGTCACCGGTCCGGTATTCATCTCGCTGGGCCGCAGTGTACCGGGAAACGAACCTTCTCAGCACGGTCTTACCGTACGGTAAATGTTGTGTATTTTAACACTAAGTGAGTCAATGTTTCACTGCAACTTACGGCTACTACAGTGATGGTATTTGCGGCAACTTGCTTGAGTTCGGTTGCTCAGTGACGGTGATCGGACTCAGTGTCGGATGCCGTGACTGACCATGATGGTGTACTAGTAGTTGGTGTGGTAGCTCCGAACTTAGCATCATCATTCACCATGCAGGCTGAGTGACCTCGGAACGGTTCAAGTGAGCGGCTATCATGAGAACTAGTTTCATCAGTCTCGTAGAAGTCCCGGACTCGGAGTTCATGACTTGTCACGATCATCGAAGATGGATGACTTGCGTTTCCCAAGCGGCACGAAATGTATGCTGTTGTCCCAAGAGGCTTGCTTCTTCTTTTTGGAGATGTTTTGAAAGTATTTCTGGGCGTGCGATCGTACTTGAGCGACAGTGCGCGTTCCGATGTCCATGGCGATGAGGTTTGCGACGTGGGGGCCAAGCCCCACGAACATCTTGCCATCCCCGTCCTCTTCTCGCTTCGTGTTGATGTTGTACTTGTTCAGGGCTTCAAGAAACTTGGCATGCTCCTCTTTCGTCCACATCATCCTTGGCTTTTCCGATGGAGATCCTCCTCCTTCTGGGCTGGAGCCAGTATTCCTCGCGCCTTCCGGCTTACGTTGTGCAGCATTGCTGCTAGAGGAAGGCATCGAGTGGCTTGCGTCCTGGTGAAAGAGCAAATGGGGTGTAAACCTGCACGGATGACCTTGAACCTCTGCTGCAGGGCTGACGAGCAGTGTTGGATTACAGCTGAGCTGTCGATGAGCAGGGTCGCGAAAGTCCAGAGGAGAAGAGAGAACAGGAGCTGGCAAAGCTGCACACTGAAGAGGCTCGTCGAGGCTGATGGTATGCGGGCGCGGCATATCGCACTGAAGCAGCGCGGTTGAAACCGAATGGTCGAAGTCGAACTTAGACGGCAGGTGGTTTTGTACCGCACCCGCTAGGTTGACGGAAGAAGAGGAGGGGTTGAGAAGATAGCATGCTGGTTGGCAGCATAGGAAGCTTGCCTGTCGAAGTCTGCAGAGAGTTCGCTGGAAGGGAGAGCCGATGTTTCCGTATCGATCGGGCAAGGGTGCGGCCAGCCTTGCTCACCCTCAGGGAACAAAGCCGCGATAGCGTCGTCAATGCTCAGTGTATCTGGTTTCTTCTGCATCCTTGACCTGCAAACAGACAGCCAATGTCAGTTGAAGTGATAACACTATCAAAACACGCAAGCTGCAGAGCTGGATACTGAACACTAGGAATACTTCACATCAGGCTGTTTCAAGTCATGAGGAGTTGGCCGCAGGTATATCTCCCTCTCTTGCAGCAAAACAAGCGATGAGGGTCAGGAAAACCAGAAGACGTTTATGACCATCTAAGTTAGTCAAGTGCATCGCTACTTCATCAATCTCAAGGGCGTTTGTCTTTCCTGAATTTGAATGTTTTCGTACGAGTAGCAGTAAAGCGAATCACTACTTCCCTCAGCTTCTACACACGTACGTTGCAATGCGCTGCACAGATGTTGATGCAGAGGTATAATCAACCCACATGGACACCATTTAGTGCACTGCAGACACCAAAGGCAGGGCAAGCGTGAGCACGAGGGGATGGGCATCGCGTGGGATAGTACATGATATCTGTGTGGGAGCACAGTAGCAGCGACGCTGGCAGAGCCATCAAGCAGACGTTGGTAGTTACATGGGGAAGGAGGGGATGCTGGTAAGTGTGTGGAGGGATGTGAAGCTTCTTGCTGGAGGAGGGAAGGGGGGTGGGGGGGGAGGAATGACGGGCATTCGGGGATGAGCTTTTAGGAGCTGGGGGACGGAGGAAGAGGCGAGGGGGGCTGCAGCCATTTCCTGCTTACATGAAAAATACATCGATTGGAATATTTGCTGACACAGACAAACTGAAAAGACTCTCATCCAGTCAAAGCCAGAACCACCTGTTCTTCAAATGATGCTTTTTGGTCTACACCAACGACCCGGAGGCCAGAAATCTCCTGAAAGTCTGCTTTTCCAGCTTTTCCACGGATTTATAGCAACTTTTTACCACATAGCGATGACATCATGAGTTATTTTACCACAGCCTGGAAGGTCTTACAAAGGTCAGCTGAAGATATTCTTGGTTTAATAACATTTTATAAATAAGGACCCAATATTATACATAAAAATCTATAATATGCCGCACTATCTCGCTATAAATAATTTTTCGCACCTACATGTCACACCTGTCACGAGCTACTTTTAGTTTCAGTCACGCCGCCCCCCCCGGGGGGGGGGGGGGGGGGGGGGGGGGATAAAAAAAATCGCGACAAGGGTGTGATGTTTATTTGGGAAAAAAATTTTTTTGGGGAGGGGGGGGGGGTTTTAGATTTTTATTGGTGACCAAAAGGGGGCTGCAATAAAGAAAGCGAGAAAAAAGAGAAGATAAAGTTGGGGG
>NW_005434482.1:49982-62355 GCF_000315625.1 Guillardia theta CCMP2712
AGTGCATTGGGAATCTCGTGAGTCAAACATAGGGGTCGCACCAGTACCTCAGCGGATGAATGGGCTAGTGATCGAGAGAGTTTGCAGAGAAGCAGACGTAGACTGATTAATACCATGATTGCAGATGAAGAACAAGTACACAACACAAAGAAGCAGGTTGAATCGATGAGCAGATGAAATGTTTTTTGTGGGGGGGGGAGGGACGGGCCGGGGCCCGGTTGAGGTTTGCTAAAAGTAGTTTTGAGTATGATTGCGGGGACGTGATGTATTTCACCTGGGTAGGGTACTTGATGCACGGGTGATGAATAAAGTAATTCAATGGGAGTATACGGGGTCCAGAATGCTCTCCGGGGGTTTCTTAGGGACAGGAGGGGTGGTCACACGCAAAGTACGAAGGAACCAAAAATGAGACTGGATGGAGGGAAAGAGGAGGGAGGGAGGAAAGAATGGAGGAGTGAGAAGGGTCAGATACGACATGAGGGTGAAGAGAGCGATGCCGTGATTGGTAATGGAGAAGAGCAAGGGGGGATGTGTGATGCGAAAGGGGGGGGAGAGATCTTTGATGAGATCTTGTGGTTTGAAGAAAGCGAAAGCGTGATTAGTTCGACCGACTTCGTTTCTCTCAGAAGGGATCGTATGACTTATAATATCTATCATGATGGAAGAAAACTTGGGAAAAGGAAACTTGGTGGAATGGCCGCATGCAAAGGAGCCATGCCGCTTCGAGAACGGCAAAGCAGATTGAATTTCTCTCTTGTAGACATGAGAGGAACTGCATTGGAACGGCCGATTCCCCGCCGAATTAACTGAAAGAATTCTCAGGTAGATTGAAAGAAGCGGCGCTACCGAATCGGACATGCTGCGCTGGAGATGGAAGCTGCTGTGCAGCTTTCTCTCGGACTACCCGAGCTCAGTATGCTGGAACGGGGTTGTCGGGGAGCTGGACGTCTTTTCCTCGGTCTCGAGGAGATCATCGCTGCAGACTAGTGAGATGGATTCACTCACTGTCGCAGAGCTAACAGGGTGAGCCCGAACCTCTCTGGATTCCGCCTCTCCTTCTCCCGCTGCTACGAGCACATGCAGCCCCCTTCCCTTCGCACTTGCTCGTCCCCGCTTGTTACCGTCACCGTCACCATCACCACCATGATCACGATCACTTCCAACAGCTATCTATGTCACTATCTATATCTTCATCGCTTCCATCGGTTGACTTGCTCCGGCCCCTTTTCTCATACCTCCACCTCTGCCCCGCCCGCAAGCCCCCTGCCTCCCTTATTTCTCCTTTTGCCTGTTGTGTTGGTTTCAAACTTGCTGATCGCCTGTCAGGCTGGGGATCACGCTGGGGATTGTGCACGTGCTCAGTGGACCGGATCATATCAGTGCCATGGTCACGTTGTCGGCAGGAGGAAGCTTTCGCGCGTACGTTCCTTTATTTGTGCTCCTGGTTTCCACATGATTGTTCACTTACTGCCTGCTGGTCGCCGACTTGACTTGTTGGCATCTGCTCCCCATTCTCTCGCTCCGCTTGTTTCCTTTGATGTTTTCTTGTTTTGGTCTTCCTCTTCCTATCCTCCTCTTGCTCCTCTTCTTCCTCTTGCTCCTCTTGCTCCTCCCCTTCTTCCTCTTCCGCCTCCTTCCCTGCATGCCTCGTACTTGTAGCATGCTCATGCATATCGCAGGTTCTGGAAAGGCGTGCAGTGGGGGTTAGGTCATTCGGGGGGGCTGCTTCTCATGTTCGGAGTTTTTCGTATCTTTGACGAGAAGATCGACTTTGACCAAGTGGGCCAGTACGCGGACATTGTGAAAGCTGCTGGCATGTTAAGGACACCTTTGATGGTGTTGATGCAGATTGTTGGGCTGTTGATGATTCTGCTGGGGACTTACGGTAGCTGGAGAGCGTGGAAGCTTCATCGGAGTGAAACAGATCACTTAGGGCACCAAGAACTGTCTGTCACTCATGTTTGATGACAAGACTTTACGCTCACTTGCACCTGTTGACAGGAAAGAGTTGTATGATGTGGTGGTGGACAGCAGCAGCTCAAATCTTCAAGAAAATCCTGAACAGGACTGCAAGGTTGCACATTAGCTGTTGTCTTGTTTGACTCATAGCCATGTTGCTCACAGAGCGACACGTTTCTGAGCGATGCCACAAAGAGCAACTCTCTGCTCTCAGTCTCTGCAACGGAGATTACAATAGACGTATGAAATCTCAGCTTGTGATTTCAACTTACAGCAATCATCTTCAGAACAACGATTATCCCCCCGAGCAACTTTCCAGCCACAAAAAAGCCGAAAAGCACTCCATCCTCCGGACGCTCAGAGCCGTCGGATCAAAGTCTTTCCCTGCATGCTGATGCGGCTCGTTGATTATCAGGAGCAGGTCCGTCTCCCTGGTTGTCGGCCTCGTGCATGGGCTGGCAGGTGCCCTGTTCAGTCTCCCTCCTCCTCGTAGACACTCAGAGCAACTCTGCAGGTCCCGGCGGGATCCTCGGGGTTCTCCCTGCTGTTGCGTTGAGAGACAGGTCAGAGAGGAGGGGGTCGAAGTGAAGACGAGGACGCTGACGAGTTTTCTTAGCTTGAAGTCTGGGTTTTATCTGGGATCGTTCTGCATCGCAAGCATCTTGAGTAAGACTGGGATCTTGATCACTTGTTTCTTTTCCATTCTTTTCGGCGTTATGCTCACTTCATCTTAACAACCTCGTCACTTCAAGATTATCATCATCATCATCGATATCATCATTATCCTCACCATCATCGTCATCATCATTTCAATCTTGATCTTCAACATCTTTATATTTCTCTTGTTTCTCCATCCTTTCTCGCTCGTCTTTCTCACTTCTCCATCGCAGTCATGGGAATCTTCTGCGCTTTCTGGGGTGAGATCACTGCGAGAGTGAGCTCGTCGAACAGGTTATGGATCACCCTCAGACAAGCATCAGCTGACCCTCAGCTGGCAGGGTGCAGGTCTGGATAATTTTCCTCTCCTCTCTCAGCTCATTTGTGGTTGGCGTGCTGTGGCTGGTCGGTCGAGCCCGATGGCGATACTCGTCTAATCTTGGATGGCAGGTGTTAGTTGCAACAGGCAAGATGAATCTGATAGCATGAGGAAAGGAACTGTGTCTTCCATGTTGTTTCCTGTTTTTGTGTGTTTCCCCGTGTTCCTGAGTTCGATGTTTTCGTTTGAGATCAAACTTATTTATTCAGTTTGTTAAACATGTGAAATTCGTGATTGTACAAAAACATTCTAATCATCTCATCTTTCCTTCGATTCTGCTGACATCGGGCCTAGGAAGGCTGAGATTGTTCATCCCATGGTTAGATATGCATGTAGCTCGCTGGAGTTTCAGCCCACAGTCAGTGTCGTACGTTACTAAGATAACACCAGTCGGTGTGCTGTTATTTTTATGAAGGAAGAGAACTGAGATGAGAGCAGGAGCAGGAGCAAGAGCAAGAGCAAGAGCAAGAGCAAGAGAAGTTGTACGAGAAGAAGAGGGTGGAGGATGAGGTGTAAGAAGAAGAGGGTGGAGGAGGAGGTGTAAGAAGACAAGAACGGAGGAGGGTGGTGTAAGAAGGCAACAAGACTGGGGAGTATTGTCCCTAGAAGCAAGTACATTTCATGTATGGTACAAATTAAAAATATTATATGTCTATACATACTTATAAACAAGATATTGTACCGAGAACTTAACTTTTTCAGCTTTTATTTTGTACCTGGGAGCTAGCAGTACAAAGGGGCCATCGAGGGAGAGTGGGGGAAAACAGCGAAGAAGAGAGTGAGAGAGAGAGGAGAGAGGAGAGGAGGGGAGAGAGGAGAGAGAGAGGAGAGACGAGTGGGAGAAGATGATGAGTCAGAAGTGGGCTGAAGGAAGCAGGCAAGAGAATGTTGGAAGGGAGGAGGGGAGGTCCCCGGTTCCCAAGGAGTTTCATCTTCACAAGATTGAAGTCATCAAGGACAGGAAGGACGTTGACAAGGTCAGGTCCGACGGAATGCGGAGGAAGAGAGATACGGAGATGCAGGAGCTACTGGACGACATTGCAAGGTACCAGGAGCTTGCTGAAGCCTTGCAGAGGCAGCTGGTGGAGGCGGGGAAGAGGCTGGTGGAAAGCGAGCAAGAGCTGAACGCGGCGAACATGTGCTGTGAGCGGCTGGAGGAAGAGATCGAAAGACTGCGGAATGACAAGACGCACCAGCGACTAGAGGATGGGCAGGAGGACGGGCAGGATGAGCGGGCAGTCCAGGGGCTGCAGCGGAGGTTGCTGGTAATGCAGCAGGAGCTTTCCGAGCTGAGGAGGAGGAACGTGGAGTTGGAGCTGAAGATGGGCCATGAGCAGGAGCTGCGAGAGGCGTTGGAGCATGCAGAGAGCTCGAACAACGAGTACAAGGAGCAGCTGGTGAACTTTGGAAGGATCAACAGGTCCATGACGGAGAAGTACGAGAAGGAGCTGAGGAGGATGAAGAGCGAGCAGGAGGTTATGGAGGAGGAGATGAAGACGTTGAAGAAATTTCGTGAGAGGTGGGAGGAGGAGGAGAGAAAGAAAATGAATTTGGTCAGAATTGAAAAGACCAGGGAGGAAGGAATTTGTTTCTTACCGTACACTTGTCAAGAATTCTGGAAGGGAGACAGGGAGAAGGAGGAGAAGGTGGAGGAGGTGGGGAAGGAGGAGGACGGGAAAGCAGAAGCTATCACAAAGGAAAAGGAAGATCCATCTCCTACTCTAAAAAGCGCGGTTTCAAAGGACGACAAGACAGAAGAGGTCGTGAAAGAGGAGCAAAGCGAAACGTCAAGACAGATTGATACGATCAAGTCTAAGTGCGAGCTCTACAGGGACAAAGGGTGTTTGGACTTGTTGACATGCTTGAAGACTATGAATGAGATTCTTGACAGCAACCTTGCAGGCTTTTTTGTTCCGCCAGCTGATGAGAAGGAAATTGGAACAAAAGGTGATGGCGATTCATTTTTTTTGTTGCGACAGTTGACAAGAAAGTTTCTCTCCTTTATCTCCTTCTGCTGTGTCGAGAACGAGAAATGCGTCATTGAACTGATATCTCTCTACGCTGTGATCGACCAAGTCAAGGAGAACTTTGAGAGCATCGCATTTCTTACTCCTGATATCTTCATCAACATCAACAACCTTGTTGGAGAGTTTGAAAACCAATCATGCTGTCTGCGAGATCGATCAGTGAAGAGATTGCTGGAGCTAAAGGAGAAGGTTGCAGTTGTTTTGTCGAATCAGAACTCAGAGCTCAAGGACTTCACCGGCAAGATGTTGGATGTGGCAAGCGCGCAAACAAAAGTGATGGATATTCTCGAGACGGCGAAAGCTTCTTGCGACAAGTTGGACGAAGAGGAAGGAAAAGAAGATGTCGAGGCGATAGTTGTCAACGCTCTCAGGTACATCGAACAGAAAGTTCAAATTCTTGCCAAGATGATCGGCAAACTTGCCGCTTCCTCGTCTCTAAACAACTCCGCGGATGACTTGAAGCAAGAGATGTGCGGATGTTTGGAGATCTGCGACCTTTTGCTTCAAGCTCTTTCCGGTGATATCAATACCTCCGGCTCAGCGGGCAGCATGCAGTGCGGGTCCGGGGTCACTGGAGAAATGCGGTCGGGTGCTGGAAAGGAGGAGAGAAGAGGGGAGGATGGAGGGGAGCAGCAGCAGACGGGAGGGGGAAGGAGACAAGGGAAGGAGCAGCAGACGAGAATCGGGGGCAGGAAAAGCGGAGGGGATGAGGACAGTGGAAACGATGATAAGGAGGAGAAGCAGAAAAAGCAGGAGGATGATAAGGAGCAAGAGGAGCAGGAGGAGGAGGAAAATTGGCAAGAAGAAGACAGCGGAGACGACAGTGAGGCTGATGAAGAGATTCATAGGATTGTATTCAGCCAAAGGAAATGTGAGAAAGATCGACACAAACTGTTGAGCAGCGAGCAAGAGGTCAAGGAGGAGGAGACGGGAGCACGCCGAGAGAGCATGGGAAGGACAAGGAGAAACAAGAGCGTGGTGGAGGTGCTGCTGGAGGGATCGGACTCCATGGACTTCGACGCAATGCTGGACATCAATGAAAGTCTGCAGGAATTCATACAGACAAGGAAGAAAACTGCGCGTGGAGGGAGGGCAGGAGACATATCGCTCCTGCTTTCTCCTCCCGCTCCCTCTGATCCCACCGGAGACGATGAGGAGCAGGGAGAGGCTGAATGGCCTGTCCAAGGGAGGGCGGAGGATGCGACCGAGCAAGACACAAGTTCTCCTCCTCCTCCTCCTGCGTGGGCTACCAGGATCTCAAGGCGCTGGCGGCGAGCTTTCTTCGTGCACATGCCCAGCAGGAGGACTCAGTGGAAGTACCCTGAGGAGAGGGAGCTGAGAAGAGGCCAGCTGGTAGAGGAGCTGAGAACTGTCGAGGTCCAGCTAGAGGTGAAGAGTCTGACAGGGCTGTGGGTGAGCTGGGAGAACGTCAGAAGGGTGCTGGAGGGGGAGGGGTGGAGGCACCGGGCGGCAGTGAGGACGACGCTGCTGGCTGTGGCAAAGATGAAGCGGAAGGAGATGGAGTCCTCTTGGGTGTGAAGCTTTCGCCTATCATAGGACGTTGAAGGAGGAGGAGGAGGAGAAGGTAGAGGAGGAGGCGTTAACAGATGTTTCCCTAGGAGCATGTCATGCGTTTGGACATGGGCGGGCTTGTGCTTTATAACTCTTCTAGTTTACATCTGCATTACACACAAAAGATTTTCTCTTCATGCTGCCCTGCTGTGCCGGGCCCACACAAACGTCGCACTGGTAGAGATCCTGTAGCGCAAGTCAGATGAGGAGAAGGAAGGAGAAGAGATGAGGAGAGAAGAGAATAGAGGCGCATGACAAGTGTGTGTGCTGTAAGGGGAGCCCAAGCAAGGCAAAAAAGTGGTGACAATGGAAGAGGAGGAGGAGAGGAAAAGGCATCAGCAACTTTACCTTATCAGAACCACTCTTCGTCAAGGTGTTGGAGCTCGAAAGATCTGAATCTGATTCGTCGTCTTCAATCTCCTTTGCCTCCTCTCCCTCCTGTTCTTCTCCTCCTACAAGTGCCGCTGCTTCTTTCAGCACACTTTCTGCTCTTGACGACTGATTTAAACTTTCCACACAATTGAGAAGCTCGACAAAGCTCTGATCAGAGAATTCATTTCAGCGACGTTCAAGGGAAAGGCAGGAGGAGAGGTAGGAGACATGAAGGCATACAGGCAGATGAGTTGAGAAAGAAGGAAGTGACAGAGATGAAATTTAAGAAGAAGGAAGTGAGAGAGATGAAAGGAAAAAGGGAAAGAAGGAAGAAGTTAGGACATGCAAGGCGATGCAAGGAGTGAGGCAAAAGAAAGAGAGGGAGCGGAGGAAAGAATCAAGAGACAGATTCACAACAGGGAGAGGACAGCAGGCAAAGGGCGGGAGGAGACAAACGGAAGAGGAGCAAAAGGGGTAAGAAGCACAGGGGGAAGGAGGCAGGGGAGGGGGGGAGGAAGAAGAGGAAGTAGGAGGCAGGGGAGGGGGAGCAGGGGAGGCAGGGAGATCGCTTCCCCTTACCTGGAACCATCTCCTCTGGTAGGCTTCACTGACAGGGAAGGGAAAGATCCCCATGTGATCTTGCGGATGCTCCTCCCAGTACCAGACCCCTGGCGCTGGCATCAGCTTGCAGGTTACACCAAATCTAGAGAACCAAGTCGTAGAAAACCATAACAAACACTGAGTCAACGAGTGCAACAGCAAACACGTCGCAATTCGTTTTCTCTTTTGTGATTCTACTGTCATACATCACGTCATCCTTCTACAAACAAACCATCGTATCACTCCATTGCGAACAACTTCATAACATCGTTCATTTTGCGACAGACTTCGCAGGAAGTCATTCTTCTGCAAACTTGACAATCTCCTCATGAGCTTCTCTCACCTGGCTTCACGCTACGCAAATCTTCTCGATTCAGCTTGCAGGAAGGAACATGGCCTGAGATTCCAACGACAGGAAATCTCTGCGAGTAGACAGGGCACAGGCCGTCTCCTCCTCTCTTCCACTCCTCTACGTCAACCCCCTCCAGACCCCTCAGTCCTTCATACTTCCTCCACCTTGTCCTCCAAGACAGCAGCAGCAGAAAACTGCGACGGAACACGAACAACATCAAGGTTAAGATCCACGTGAGCATGTTCATGACGCTCAAACTTCCCTCCATCCTCGGCACTTGGTTTGCTTGCTCCGAAGTTCCAACGAAGGAGAAGTAGTAGCAGCACCCGTGCCCTCCTCCCATGCTCTCGTTGTGTTTCTTCATGGCATGGATCGTCGTGTCGTAGGCCGCGTTGTCTTCCTCCTCCACAAGGTCGCTGTGGACTAACAGACATCGCACCAGCTTCTTGATCGCTGCTCCTGCCCCGACGTCCTTCATCGACAGCTTCCACTGCTCCAGCCCCAGCTCATACCCCAGCATCCTACCCCCGCACATGGCGAGCACGTGGACTAAGCTTCCTAGTATGCTTCCCGGGCTCAGCCGTCTGACCCGAGGGGGCGCATCTTCCTCCTCGCCCAGCGCGTAGGTTGTGAGGGTCCCGTTGAGAGGAGCAGAGAGGGAGGAGAGCGAGAGGATCCAGCTCGCGTCTGTCGCATGCCCTGGGAAGGCGCGAGCCTCTAGCAGGTGCTGCAGGTACCGCGCTGTCGCCCCTCCCAGACTGTGACCCAGCATGTGTATCGGACGCTCGCTGCTCCACTCGCTGAACAGCCCGGGGTACAGCCTGCCATATCTCGCATGCCCGAACCTCTGGCTGTGCTCCTCGCCGTAGTCTACCTTCCCCCCCTTGATCTGATAGAAGACCTCGCACGCTCGGTCATGCAGGCTCGCAAACCCGCAGGGCCAAACGCAGAGAACGGGGTTGAAGCAGGAATTCAGCTCTGCAACCCTTCCCCAATATTTGTACCAGGCTCCTGCTCCTGCTCCTGCTCCTGCTCCTGCTCCGTCTATATTCTCCCACCCTCCTTCTGAGGGAGATGACGGGGCGAGGAAGCCTGGAACAAGAACAAGAGGATGGTTTGAGACAGATTCTTCACTGTTTGCATGCGAGGAACACTGCTCACGGCTAATATCTGAGAAGGCCTCTGCTTCGACTGCATCGAGGGCATTTGCTTCCTTCAGCCATGACGTGCGCATTTTTCTTTCACACTTTGTCCTACGGCACGAACTGCTTTGCTCGGCTTTGTTATGTCACGCAGCACAAGATCTTTTCATGCACCGATCTGTATCTTAGATGACAGCGTTGAGCTTGTACCTCCTCCTCCCCTGCACACACACACGCCCGACGCGGCTTCTCCTCCTGATCACATCGCCTGCTTCACGTTCTCGACATTCCATTTCGCTTGTATGTCGGGCCCGAATAGTGCGTGCATAATAGGGTAGCTGAAGATGGGGGGTGGGTACTCAAAGTTAAGTTAAAAATCCGATCATCATCAGTCCCCGGGCCGGCCCGGCGGGCAGGCCGGGCCCGGGCCGGGCGGCGATCGTCATCACGCGGCCGGTCACCGGTCAGGAGTCACCGTGCCACGGTCACGCCCGGCCGGGCCCAGGCAGTGTCACCGACTCGGAGTCGTCGGCTCGGATCCGATCAGCCCGGACTCTCCGAGGCCCGGACTCTCCGAGGCTCCCGGCCCGGAGTCCGCCGTAGCCTGACTCAGTAAAACTTTCCGAGCGTGGCCCTCAGGGCCTTAAAGATCGGACGGTACCGTCCAAGCCTATCAGCCGGGCCCGGCCCTCCGAGCTCGGAGGCTCGGAGACTGAGTCGAGGAGCGGCTTGACCCTGACACACCGTTCGTGTCACACTGGCAGGCCAAACGGCGAGGCCCCCGAAGAGAAAAGCCTGGACAGCCGGCGCTGACGGAGAACCAAACCTAATAATCCTGCCAACTGCTGTCCCCCAAACTTAACTGATGCCATCATCGGCGGCATCATGAGGCGAGTCCGCCGATTGCCCCGGTGCCGCAGTCGGGAGTCACGGGGTGACAGACACCTGGCGATCAGATAGTAGCAAGAAAAAAGCCTTCATTTTCATGATCGAAAAAGAGTCTTTTGGTGTCTAGCGACAAACGTAAGGCATCAGGTAAGTTGACCTCTGTCGGCAATTTTTGTTATTATTATAATTTACCACGACCTTTCGTTTGCAACAGTCATGGTAGGGTAACAAAAAGCTACCCTGTACCCCCGTAAAGAAGCTTGAAAGTACCCCTCATGTAATAGGGTGAAGTGCATACAAGGGTAACGTGATTTTCTTCGGCGGCGAGCCGTGACGTATGAATGCTTACGTTCGGTCTGTCCACCCCCCCACCCCCCATTAAATCTATGTACCCTCAGGTCGTGTTTAGTTGAACCACTCCACCCCATCCTCTGAACAAGCTTTAATGATACTTGCACCGGTAGACATTGCACCCGACCTACTCGATTACTTCAATAAAGTTCCTGATACCGGTGGTGGGTAGAAATTGGCTTTCTATTAAAAACCCAGTGGTCGCGAAGCAGAGTTGTTGGTGCCATGCTGTCACTTATCCAATCCCTCTCGTCCCTTCCAGCACATCTTCTCTTCCTTATGATTCTATCTGCTTCTTGTCTCGTGCTTCTCTCCGTCATGCTCCTCCTCTTGCTCTCTCGATGTTCTGAAATCCGAGTTCTTGAAACCAAGGAAAAGGAGCTCGAGAAGCATTTCAATTTTGTGGATAACCTGTGCTCACAAGTGAATGAGCAAGATCTCCAAGCGATGAAACTATTAGTGGATGATCTCTGCAAACAGACAACGACTGATGCCATCCAATGCGCCATCGCACGATTGGAGAGCTGCTGCTCGTCCGAAGGGTCGCACAATCTACGTAGGTGTTACTCGACGCCTTGGCCAAAGGAGCAATTCCTGTCGTCAAACTGCAGAGTGCAGACAAATGCATGCTCTGCATTGCAGCAAACAGACATGCACACTCGATCTATCAATGGTGAACTCAGATGCAATTCTTCGCCGACGTTCTGCGAGAGCCCGAGATCGTACGAAGGTCCAGGATGCTCACCGATCAGCCTCTTAGACCCCACGAACACGAGAGATTACCGTCATTCTGATGTTGGCTGTGGATATTATGCCTATGAGATGGAGAGCAAGAGTGGCTGCGGACGGGTGAGCATCAAGAGGAGCAATTCATTCTCAGATGGGACGCAACGAATGAGGGGCCCTTCGGGTCGCAGAGGATCAAAGTTTTCTAGCGGATCCAAGTTCTACGCTCGAATCATTGCTAACAGGGCGGCGTTTGATCACAAATGCAACTCTTTTTATTTGTGAATTACTGTACATCTTGCATGTGAATATTTTGTCTGGCTGCCGTTCTGTAATGAAACTTGAAAAAAGCAAGCATAGACATCAGCCACATGAGTAGGCTCATTTGACTGAGCGATTCCTGCTGCAGACATGATCGAACTTGAATGCAGGAATACTGTCACTCGCGTCAGTAACACCATTGACCGTACATTCCTGATCGGAACTGTGACTGAGCCAAGTCAGGCCCAACCCTCACTCAGTCACTGCCGGCCCTCAACTTCTCTCATGAGTACTACGGTAGTACCCTACCCTCCAATGCTCTGAGAATCTATTGACTTAATAACGGGTTTGTAAAAGTCAACTTCGAGGGAACCAGACAACTTTGCTCACCCACCCCCGATATCTCAGCGTATGACCCACCCATTTGTAGTCTCTGAGCACCCCACTTCGCCTCACCACCCTACACTTTCTCCAGTCTAACCCCCCAAAGTTTCTGAAAACGTGGCCCTGCAAGTGCACCCGGCGTCTGCACGCACCTCTCCCCTCTCCTCACGCAGATTTACCCTCTCCTCACTCGCTCTCTCTCAACCACCCTTTTGCTCTGTCTGTCTATCTCTCTGTCTCACTGTCTCTGTCTCTTCTGTCTCTCTGTCTCTCTGTCCCTTCTGTCTCCCCCCCCCCCCCCTAGGGGGGGGGTGAAGAATTTGAACAAGCTCTAGCAAGGCTCCGTCGTGGAGACTGTGCGGGTTCCCTTGACGATCTTGCTTGAGCTGCTTCTACTTCTTGATCTTGAGGTGACATTCTTGCCGCTTTCCCATGCGATCTCAGTTCCGTCAACCTTCTCACGGAGAGGAGTCGGCTGACGAGTCGGCAAAGAATTAGGTCTTTGTAAGGACTTCGGTGGTGAAAACTCGTCTTGTGGAAGGAGAACTTGAGGTAAAAACCGATTTCTACTCCTCACGGAGAGTCTGCGCATGATATCAGAAAGAACTTGAAAACACTTCGACCTGTCGGGAAGTTGCTTCCGATGATTGCACAGTCTTCATAGCCTCCATCAGAAACAGGAATTCAGTGCAATCGACTTCTT
>NW_005434482.1:62455-68898 GCF_000315625.1 Guillardia theta CCMP2712
AGCCATGCGGCGTAGTTTTGAACATGGAGGGGATCAGCTACATCCGCTCTCTCTCTCTCTCTCTCTCCTTTTGCTTCCCCCCCCCCCCCCCCCCCCCCCCCCCCTCCTCTTCTCTCTACGATCCTCTCTCCTTTGCAACAGCCCTCGCTTCTTTCTGTGCACACGCTGTTAAGTCAAGTTATCCGGGGATCGTCCATGCATACCAGCAAGATAATGAACAGTAGATTTGCTTGTTCCTGATCTCGCGGAGGGTTGGTACAGACATTGCAGACACTGCGGATTTCTTCTTGATTCTGTCATCAGGTTGGAAAGAAAACATTCTCAGCTATCTCGATCCTCCGTGACATGCTTTCTCTGTCTGAATTCTGCACTTCGCTTCTCCTGACGAGGTCGACAGCCATCCACCAGAGTTCCTGCACGACAAACCTATACATCCTTACTGTTCTTCCTCTCCTACTCTTCCTTTGTCTGTTGGGCCTGCTGAGGTTCTTTCAGTGTCTTCTTCGTCTCCGCGAGCAAGAGCGCAAGTTGAACGAGAAGATAGACATGCTGGTCTCTCACATGGCACAGAAACGTTTCCAAACTCGTTGTGATGAGTGTGCTGAGCAAGGGGATGTGACGTCGAACAAGACCCAGTCAACGGAAGGAGCTCCTGTTTTCTTCGTTCGAGCAGAGTCCTTCCCTTGTGGTCAAACTTGCAGCCACGACAAGGGCGAGCATGTGTTTTGGGGGAGAGGAGAGTGCTCTGATGGCAACGACCACAATACCTTAGCATCCAGCTTGTTTTCGCGGTCACAGAGCTGCGTTCCAACTCGAAGGATGCCTGCCCCCATCAAGGTGAGGAGCGAGAACGAGCAAGGAATGTTCGTTCGCTGTGAAAGCACGAGCACCAGGGCGTCACACTGGACAACAGCATCCTCCCGCGCTCTCTCCCCTGTCGACGGAACAAACGGGCAAGAGGCCGGGCAAGAGCCTCTCTTGCAGCCTCTCTACGCAGAAAGTTCACCTGCGGAGTCCCCGATCAAGAACCCTAACCGCATGTCTCCTTGCGCAGACGTCCCCGGCTTCTCTCGGACAGCATCGACTCACGACCAGTCGAGGAGAAGGAAGAGTGTGGGGCAGGTGGATAAGACTGGAAAGGCTTCGAGCGGTGCTCGATTTTATGCAAAGGTTGTGGCGGGGAGGTCTCCGACAGTGGATTGAGACGGTGCCAAGTCACACGGTTCGGAACTTGCACTGAAACTCAGGCGTCGGCCGTGAGTACGGTCAGTCTGTGGTGGCACCCAGCTAGCCTGGTCCGAGGCTTCACAGCCACTGCCGGCTAGCGGCTCCTAAATTGCCTTTTGATCTGGCTTGCATTGAACTCCTCAGTTGAACTGTCACGATACTGCCAGTTCAAGTGCCTATCAAAACTGATGAGTCCGATGAGCCTTTAAGCTGGCACCGTCGAGTTCACAGAGCCTACTACTAGTAGTCCGAGTCACAGACTGAGACTCCGGGCCCGGTAACGCTGGCCGGGCGTGAGCCTCTGAGCCCGGCACGGCAACTACGGTAGCCGCAACGGCCGCAGAGGAAGATCATGACTCAGTGATTAGGCCGAAGATGCGCTCAGTGGCTGGCACGGCAGTCGCCGCGAGTCGGATCGGACGTCACTGGGATGATAACGCGCGGATCATGACTCACTGATTGAATCATCCCGGCGTCCGGTCGTCTACTATCAACTACTAAATCAATCATGATGTGAAGCGGCGCCGTCACTGACCGGCGGGGGGCCCCAATCCGCTCCGGCGCCGGACCTCCAACGCCCGGACCGTGCGGCGGACGCCGCCCCCCCCCCGGCGTGGCCCACGGTGGCAGGGCCGGCTGACGGGGCCGCCCGCTGCCACTAAGACTCTCCGGACCCGGTGACGCCGTACTTCGCTGTACGGTACGCCGGTCACGTCCGATCATGGCATCCTGAGTCGAACCATTACTGAGTTACCGCCGCCGCTTAACCTTGCGTAACTTGAACTTGGCAGTTACAGTTAGTACTGCCGATCATCGGCGAATCATCTCGATCGCCGGGGTCCGATAGTCATCCAGGGCCATCATCCGGATGGGGCCGGGCCCGGGGGGCCGCTGTCACTCTGTATTGTGACGGAGGCTCAGTGGTGGCAGATGGGGGGCCGTGATGACTGGGGGCTGTGTCGACGGCTGAGGGGGGCCCGTTTCAAAGATTCCGAGTTTCACCTTTTTCAGCGGATGACATGATTACAAGAGCCGCAAAACTCCTTTTATGACCCGAATTTATACCATGGCGGGTGGGTCCACAGATGGGGAAGGAGGGGTAGGGGTCATTGGGACCTAGCATCCCATACAGCCTTCGAGACTTCCTGAGATTTGAGGGGCCATAACCTTTTGTAACAAGGAGGGGTACTACAGAGTGGTCTTTAGGGGGTAGTGGTACTGCCCTGATGACTACGCTACAGAAAGAGTGATACCTGGAACTCAAGTCGTTTGAGATCTAAAGTATCCTTGCTGACATCCGTACTTCTCGAAATGGGGATCAAACGAACTCAGTACCCCCATTTTGATATTGTTATGAAGGGGTTGTCTTGTCGTGTAGTAATTATGTCACATGGAAAGATATCATTCGATTTGAACAATATTAAAGGATCTTGTCAACATTTCAACATAGAACCTATGATTTCATTGGATATGTTTCTCCCTCGGATTGGATTGTGTCCCCGTGCAGATCGGAAATACCAAACGTTGTACATTCTGAACCTTTCGAATCTTTGGCATCAAACACCCTACCCTATGTCAACATTCTACCCTACCCTCACAAAATCAAACTCCTGATATGATTCTACCCTACCCTTACAGCCAATCAGAGTAATCCGCGGATCACAATGGGGTAGTGTGGGGGAGTTATTCCCCGTCGATGACTATTTCTGCTCCCTGCGCGCGGCTGAAGGGATCGAGCAACAAGACTTGGTTCTTCCTCTTACGCCATTTAGCAGCCTTCCTGCTTCCTCCTCCTCTCCTTGACCTACAACTCCTCAGTTCATCACAGCTTCTCTGGCAACTCTACCTGTCTACCTCTGCTAGATTGCTCCTGCTCTCTTCTTTGGGCTGCAAAGACAATGACTGTGGAGGTTCAACGTCATGCCGCCTCCTTCTCGATGGGAAAATCACCGATGCCGCGTGTACCCAGCATGCCCAGGAACCACTCATGTGAATTCGATCAATCTCCTCCCAATCTTTCTCGTGTACGTCGTGGATCGGCCCCGAACTTGACTAGCACGTCAACTTCTGGAAGCGTGTCGCCTTTAAGCACAAGCAAATCAGCGATATCGCCCTCTTCTTCGCTCTCGTCTCCTACGCTCTCTTCGGATTCTCACAAGTCACTACTCAAGATGGACTCGAGTGGTGAGGAAAGGAGAGGTCGTCGTGCCTCAGTTCACTTTGAGACGGATGCCAATCCTCCTGCCGATCTTCAGCATCAGACCCCAGAAAAGGCCTGCCGCTTCTCGTTCAACAACGAGCGTGAGAAATGGTGCAAGTCATCCTGCAAGGTTCACTTCAATGAAACTCCACTGTCAACTACTCAAAAGAGCGCCACCTACAAGATGGTAGATGCCTTGACCGGCGAAGAGAAGATCTGCACTCTTTTTCCTCCAAACACTCCCGAGGAAACTTACTTTGATGATGCCATGATCCAGCATCTTGCTCAAGAGTATGCCTTGTTGTTCAACGAGATTTCAGAGTATCCCGTCAAGTTTGTGCCCAAGGACGTGTACAAGCTGTCTGAAAGGCAAAACTTTCTGGTGAGCGTCCACCCCAAGCTCTGTGGCGAGTTTGCGCCCAACGAGGAGATGGTGCTGACAGAGGCGGAGCAAGACATCATGGAAGCCTTCTCGCACTTCAGCTGGGAGGCGTCCCACGGCAACCTTGTCATCACCTCAATGAGCGGCTATGGCGGAGTCTACACCAGCGCCAGGATTCACAGTGTAGAGCAGCAGTGGCTCAAAGATCGAGGCACTGAGGGCATTGTTCGCTTCTTCAAGAAGCACACTTGCAATCAATATTGCAAGATGCACAAGTTTCGTCCCTTCAAGATGCCGGAGCAGTTCAAGGAGGCTCCTGCCCCGGTTGTTGCAGAGAGGAAGGCTGAATCCGTCAAGCCGCCCCCCCTTGCTCCTGAGGAGAAGAGCAAGGCAGAAGCTCCGAGGCACATGAGCAGCTGGATCGAAAAGATGGATCAGCCCCCGCCACTGATCGAGCAGGGGGCTGACAAGAGCCCCGTCAATACGAGTAGCAGGCCAGTCAAGGTGCCCCTCATTCCCGACAGCCCTGAAACGCACGCGCTCAAGACCGACTCGACCTTGCAGGACCTCAACAGCCTCACCAAAGGGATGCGCAACCAGCTAGGGGTGAAACCTCCCAAGATGCAGCAGGAGCAGCCAGGCAGCAAGTCGCCCAAATACTCAGGCCTGCTCGTGTCTAAGGGAGTACCTGGAGGAGTGTTGAAGATCACCAAAGCGGGGATGAAGAGCATGGACAGGGAGAGGAAGCACAGTCCTCTTCGGAGGCAGATCTAGAAGTTTAACTGTAGATTACGTGGTAATGTACATGTACATTTTGAATTGTGGCTACTCTCCCCGCATCCAAAAGCACATCATTCGTGCATCTTCGTATACCTCATGATCAAGCCTTACCCTTCAGCTTCAGTGAATTTGTTGGTCCTGTCAGGGACGAACTGGAGTTGGTTGGAGACCATGGCCGTGAAGGCTTGAAGGAGGACAGAAGAGAGGCAGGGCTGCTCTGGCTCTTGCCGTTCAAGAAAGGGCAGGCAGTGTGCGATGCTCTCGAGGGTGGAGAGGTAGTTGTGCTTGGGTTCCTTGCGAAAGATATACTTGCCTGTTAACCCTCCAGCAAACTGTAAAATGAAAGATGTCAAAAATTTCTGACTCACTTCATATATCGCCCTCGCTCTCCATTTCCCTCACTCGTCTTGCATTCCTCCTCTTTTCTCCATTCCCACTCTCCTGGCTCCAAATTTTTTTTGCTGCTACTTTCGTTGCTACTACACCATCTTCACAAGCCCACAGCTCACCTGTACTCTCCTAAATCCGTGAAGGAAGGAGCAGCTTCGGTACATCGATTTAGCCTGCGCCCAAGTCCCATCGATGACAACAAGGTGCTTGACATGCCTAAGAACATCCTCCTCGTCTGCATTAGCCTGAGACTCTTTCAGCCCCAAGTTGATCGCCCCCTTGTCTCTCAGCTCTGGATGTTTCAGCAGGAAGATATCGTCTTCCTCCAAATCCGGGAACAGAACGACAGTGTTTTTGGTGTTCAGATCGTAGCTGAGCTTGAGCTGGGCCTCGAAGTTCAGAGCGATGGCATGATACACAAGCTTCTCTCGCGCTAGGCTCAGGCTTCTGGAGCCTCCTCCATGCGGCATCGTGAAGTTTCCCTGCAGAACGTGGACGTTCTTCAAGCAGAGCTGCACGATGGGAACAGTGCCGTAGGTTTTCTTCTTCCTCTCCTTTGGGTGCTGCAAGATCATAATCTTCAACTTTGACTCAATCGGCTCCTCTGGCAACGACGAACATATGCAGACTCGAGCGGGTCGCAGGCAGCGGTGGCAGAGACGCGCATCTGCTCCTCGACACCTCACGGTCAACGGTTGCTTGACCTGGTTCAAGTTGACGTCCAGGGACATGGTGGTGCCTGAGGCAAGAGCGTGAGCTTCAGGAGCCTGCATCTCTCTCTCACCAAGATCGGGCTGAAAGCAGACCATGGGGCCTCGCACGCCCCCCAGGCGCCTCGAGCTACATGGCAGCTTGCAGGCTGCCAGTCTTTCATGCTCGTGCACAGTGCAGCGGTGGAGGAAAGCGAGGGAGTTCGCCTCATAGTATGTTGCAAGTGAGGTACGAAGAACAATTGCGAGGAAGAGAAATGAGAAAAGAAGCCGAAAGGAGAAAGAGCAAGACAGGAAACGTCTGGACATGACACGAGACCAAACCAAGAAACAGAATTCACATTCGTGGTTGACCGTTCCTGGAACCTT
The DNA here is from genome assembly GCF_000315625.1 of Guillardia theta CCMP2712. Taxonomy (NCBI): domain Eukaryota; class Cryptophyceae; order Pyrenomonadales; family Geminigeraceae; genus Guillardia; species Guillardia theta. Next base: position 68,514 of record NW_005434482.1, read on the forward strand.
GAAACCAAAAAATCTTCCATCAACAACCATGAAACCATGAAAATCGATGGTACGCATTGGCGCCTTATCATAGTCATAATATCCCTTTCCTTCAGTTGGGCTGCAGTATTCGTTGTCTTTGTGCTTGACTTCTAATCTACAATTTCAACGTAATCGAATCCTAATTCATCTGTCCACCTTAGCTTGCTCTGTCTAACCTGATATCCATCACAGACATCTACCTCATCTACCTCATCTACCTCGTCTACTCCTTGAACAATAAACTTCCTGGCCAATAACGCTCCTCCCTCTCTGTCTCTGTCTGTCTGTCTGTCTGTCTGTCTGTCTGTCTGTCTGTCTGTCTGTCTGTCTGTCTGTCTGTCTGTCTGTCTGTCTGTCTGTCTGT
>NW_005434482.1:68998-86337 GCF_000315625.1 Guillardia theta CCMP2712
CTCTCTCTCTCTCTCTCTCTCTCTCTCTCTCTCTCTCTCTCTCTCTCTCTCTCTCTCTCTCATGTTTCACGTGATCTCATACCCGACCATCTCTACCACATCCCTCGGCCTTCATTGCGCCCCTTGCGGTTCGCATGTTTCCATTTTTAGGTGCCTTTCATTGTGGTCCAAGTTTGACATGCCGACAGCTCTAAATTTGAACAATAAAGAATATGTTTCAAATCCAATGGAGACCCAGGATCACCGGGCGCAACTCAGTTATCAAGATGAAGGAGACAGCGAAAGTGGGAGAAGGCGATATGAGAGAACCCTGAGAGAGAAGAAAAGGAGGGGTAGCGACTTGAAGAGAGAGGAGAGCGAAACGAGGGGGAGAAGAAGGAGGAGTGTTGGACCTTCAGCAAGGCTGTTGTGGAAAGAGTTGAAGAGGAACATGGATTTTCATGGTCTATGATTACTCGGGAACGCAGTCCAGCAGCGCTAGAGGATCAAAAAGCTTTCTTGTTGAATTTTGCGTTGACGTCATGCTTGCAGTAAGGTAATTATTGAAGACATCATTTCAAGTCGGACATCATCATGATTCAACGTATGGCAATGCTCGGAAGCTTTGGTTGTGGTGCTCTAGCAAGTTTTGCGGCAACCTACGCCAGCAAGCCCAAGTTGTCGTATATCAAGGTGGAGGTTTTCCTGCTCTGCATGCGTTTAGGTTGATCGGAAGGTTTGTGCAGGAGGAATCGCAAAGCAATTCCTGTCAAGTGGAGCAGGAGGCTTCGAAGATAATACAAGTGAGCTTCGACTTGTTGTAAACATCTTTTGGCTCATGGAGGGAGGAAGGTTGCCGTTCAAGTGATCAAGAACGTCAATGCCTGTGTTTTCTGCACCAACTCAGCTGAAGGAGCCCCGCGATGCCGGGTCGTCAGCCCGTGAGGCTGTCACTCCGGTCCCTTCCTCAGCTCAGATGCTTCCAGATCTCCACCAGATGACCAGCTGACCTCTATGCGCTTCACGACAGGCTCGCACACTCGCAAGGCAACATATTTCTTTACCTTCTCCTATTTCACTCCTTATCTTCTGATTCTTGTCTCTCTTCTTCTTGCCCACCCGCTGCTTTTCAGGTTCTTGAGCTGCAACAAGACAGCAGAGCTTCCATGACTTACTTTGATCCGGAGAACGCAGCATACGTCTTCTTGGCTGGCAGGTTGTCACTCCCTTTTCTTCTTTCCTTCGACTGACATCAAAGTGATAATTAGGGTGCAAGTTGTCGGCAAAGAAACGCTCAATCCTGACATGTGAGTGTTAGAATCCCAGTGTTTGTAAATAACTTATCTGGTAGCATCAACCCCAACTTTATGTTCTCCGGTTTCAAACCTCCGGGAGTAAGGTCTCTGTGATCTTTGACTCTCATGATTTCCCTCGTCAGAAGATGGCTTCGATGCAGTTCGTCCCTCTCCAAGTTGAGGTCATAAGGTGATTGATCCGATCTGATGTTGACCATGCCTGTTGACCTTCTTGCCCAGTCCTCTCGATGGCATGACCGGCGATAAGAAGTCATGGATTCCCCCGGCAGCCTGGCGAGCATCGGACGGGTGGGCGCATGGGAGAAGCTGAAGCTGTCTCCGGCAGTCAGTCGAACGGTTCTGAGTTTCTTTTCTGCAGGACCTGGAAGAAGACTCAAGTGGACAAGTCAAGTTCAAGTTAGCGCGGCTAGGCAGCCTATTCGCACTGAATTAGCGCAAGTTGTAGTGAACAAGCGTGAGAGTACCGGCGGTCAGCCCCGCGTGCCGTCACTGAGGAACTTCGGCGATAGCCCGGCGCCGATTTTACTGCCTCGTCGAGTCGGAGTCTCGTAGCCGGGCAGTGCCGCCTGTCAGTGTACGGTCGGCGTCCGGCTCGCGGCACCGCCGCTCAAACTTCAGCGGGACCCTGACCCGGCGGACCGTGGCACCGTCACAGGGCCGTGCCACCGTGCCGTGCCACCGGCGAACTTGCCGGTACGGCCGGCCCGGCCCGGCCCGGCCAGTCCGACCGTCTAAAACTTTTACTCAAAGTTTGAGTAAAAGTTCCGAGTTCAGTAGTGACCGCCCGACCGTTCCGAAGTTCACCGAGAGTCACGTCGTACGGCAAATTGGGCCCGGGGAATCCGATCGTGGGGGGTCGCATCTCCTTTTTTTTAACCGTACCCCTCCTGTTGGTCAATTAACCAGGCAATCATGGTCTACCACCCCACACTCTGATGGGCAATAAGTAGGTCATATGCAAAGACACGAAGTGGGGGTGGGGTAACCATTTGTTCCAATGGACATTGGCGTACGCTCTGGTACTGAAGTTTATGATTTGAACGACAGATGCTTGGGACAGGCTTGCTCCTCAAAACTTGCCATACTACACTAAAACTATCGACGAAATATCAAATTCTGACTCACTATTTGGAATTTGAAGAGGAAATCTATCAAGGCTTCCGGATATCAGGAGATACATGAGATAAACGAAACGGTGGGGTGGGGTCAACAAACTCCAAAGGGAAACGGAGGCCGAGAATGGGTGGGGGTGGTGAGGGTACCCTCCTTTGATAGGACTATCAACCGGTGGGATGGCAACGAGTACACCCAATGCGGCTCGTTTTAAAAGGATGGGTCTGGTAGGGGTGGTTGAAAGGGTCTTGTGGTAAAGAGGAAAGGGGGTGGGTACGCAAGGAAGCAGCAAGTTTGCATGATACGAGACGGCGAAGTCGGATCGTAGTAACATGTCAAGACTAGACAAGTTGGTGAAAGACAAGCTGGATAAACTAGACAAGAAGAAGTTCTCGCAAACAGAGTTCGAACAGGCATGCAATGCTGGTCAGCTGCTGATTGTCATCGAGGACAGAGTTTTCGATGTCGAAGGGTTCCGACACAAACATCCTGGCGGAATTTCTTCCTTGGAGAGATATTACGCCCGGGACGCAACCGAAGTTTTTTTCCGTGTGCATGGACCAAATGCACACCGTAGCTTGGAAGAACTGTACATCGGGGACCTGGTTCCTTCGATACAGATCTCTTGCAACGTAAACGCGAAGCTGGATGATGTTGAATCAAAGTTGGCCAAGCAACACGATAGTCATCAGCATGAATTTGATCCTCAGTCGAGTAAGTGTCCGTTTGCTACACTTACTGGAACCCTCAAGGACCCTCCGCATCCAGGCATGTTCCACCAGCATCCAGCCCACGAGCACTTGGATTCAGGTGGGAAGGAGAACGAGGCAAGATGTCCCTTTCAGCACACGCTCAAGACGCCGGATGAGTCTCTCCCTGAGAATCCTCCAGTAGATAGCAGTCACTCCAAAGATAATCGAGAGAACGAGGTAGCCAGCATAGTCAAAGCGTCAGGTTTCGATTTCGCATATCCCGAAAAGGACAAGGCATTTGATGGACACTGGCATTCTGATCGCAACAAGCATGAGCCACATTTCAGCACCTTAGAGGCTCTAGTGGAAGAGATTGACAATGAGAATGTGTCTAATGGCGACAACAAGACTGAATCTGATACTCCAACCTCTTCAAACAGTGATGGCGTGAATGAGCAGAGCTCACGGCCTAGTAAACCTGTCGGCGATGATGCTCCTCTTGATGGTTTTACGAGGGTGAAGTCCGGAGGAACTTTCTCTAGGTCAAGTTCATCCGGATCATTTTCGAAGAAGATCGTTGAAAACGTTCTCAGACGAACTGGGTCTGGATCTAGTCTTCGATCCTGGAAGGAGAACCTCAAAGGCGATGTTCATGCGGAGTTAAGCGAAGGAGGATGCCCCTTCAAGGCCTTAACCTCTCTTCCGACTGAGTTTGCTGCGGCTCGAGGTCGGAGGAGAAGCTCTGTTACTAAGCAAGACTTTTCTACGCGTAGAGGATCTGGAGTGTTTCCTGGAGGCAACGATTTCTTCTCCGGTCCAGGCAAAGCTCTCGAGTCTCCTCGCTCCATCCGATCTCGTGATAACGCCTCTGTCGCGTCTCGTCAGGTCTCAGTATACGCGCAGTCAAAGCGATCAGGCCACGGCACTAACTTGAGGTCGAGCGGCGGCGTCTTTCGAGGAGCAAGGACTCGCAGGAAGGCAATGACGCACAAAAAGTCCTCTGCTCCTCCGATCAATCGCGCGGAGTGGGATTTCCATGCTGCGAGACTGGAGTCGTCTTGGAAGAAGCTTTTGAAGGTCGTGTCGTATGCAGATCTAGGAGGAGCAATCTACGAATCTGTTCGCGACAATGATATTCTAGAACCTCTCTTTCGTTTTACGAACAGGTCTGCTCAAGGCACCAAGTTCGTTGACATGTTGTCAAGCATTGTTGAGAACTTGAACTCACCTGCAAATGTCTACCAGAAGATTGCTGACCTCGCGCCTCTGCATCACCGCAAAGGCGTAGAAATCAGTCACATGCCAATGATGCAGATGATTGTGTTGGGCGTCTTCAGGCACGCGCTGGGAGATGATTTCAGTCAGGAGGAGATGCAGTCATGGCTGTGGATGTGGGAGTACCTCACTACTGCTCTCGATGTCTCCTTGAAGGTCATCTGTTCTACTATGGGCGTTGTAAGAGACTCTTGGGAGACCATCTTGGAGTCCTACACGCCTGGTCAGCTGGGGGAGATGATCTACGACTGCCTTTTCAAGCTTGCTCCTAACGCCACTCACCTCTTCACCAAGCCCCGCGAGTATATGGCCATCAAAATGGGCGATACGCTTGGAATGCTAGTTTCTTTTGCTGATGATCCAGACGACATGAAGAAACAAGTGGCATCGCTGGGTCTGCGGCATGTCAAGTATAACGTTCGTCCTCATCACATTCCTCTTATCGCCCCCGTGATTGTCAACGTGCTTGCTGAGGCTTGCGGTGAAGCCTGGAGCGAAGAAATCGAGCAAGCCTGGTCCACAGTGATTCACATGGTCTGTCAGAACATGGTGGAAGCAATTCAAGATGGTGAAAACTTCGCGACCAATTTGGAATATAGTAGCCAACAATTTCAAGAGGTTGGAATGAAGGACAAGCTGAAGGACGCTCTTTATGAGAAACTCAGGAATTACTCCCCTGAAATATTCGAAGTGCAAGCTCAGTCAGATCCCAGAAAGCTGTACAATGAAATCTCGATGTCCCAGCTGCAAGCGGAAAACACAAAAATCGCCTCAAATCACAAGGTGGACTTGTTGTTATCGTTAAGTAGTAATAACATTGCAGAGTTTTATGCAAGAATATGCCTCATTCAAGTCCGGACTCACAAAGAAATCTTCAAAGAAAGACGTCTCAAACGAAAAGAGCAACAAGGAGATGTCGAAGCTTAACAAGGGCACGAAGGCTTATGACGCTTTTGAAGTGTCTTTGTACTTTTACCTCCTCGTTTCTTGATATCCTATCCAGGGCCTGATCGACTTGATCGTGGAATTCAATCTTGAGATCCTGAAGCTTGTTTGGGAGCCCGAGAGACAAGTCGAGGTTGTTTACATCTACGCGCCCAAATTTTATGCCATGTAAACGTCAAGCGAGTATTTCTACCTTGTTTGACATCTCATGTAGGGGAATCAGGAACAAGCATCTCAAGAACATTGCTAGATCATTGCAAGAAGCGATGGTTGTCGTTCTCGACGACAGGTTTGGGACCAAACTGCCTGCAAACTCTCTAAACAAGACTCGCAGGGCTGTTGAGAACTTCGATGATTGTCTACAATGGCTATGGAGGTTGATCCTTGATGTGAGCACAAGACGTTACGGTATTGTTTGTGATCGTTTCCGCGTTACAACAGGCTTTCACAAAAGAGCTTGCTATCATTGAAGAAGCTAAGTATGAACTGATTCTCGATTCATACGAACAAATCAGATCTCAATGCGAAGATGAAGTCTGCCTGAGCAATGCCCGATTGCGAAATCTTACATCTCGTGCAGCAATTAGGCAAGATATTCTGGAAGCATCTGAATGACTTGGTAAGAAAACTTTTTTACGATTGATTCAAATGCTCTTGTACCTGAAGTTCAAATACAGTCGCCCGAGCAAACTCATCTATTCAGAAGATCTCTCAAAATGTTCGTACGATCTCTCTTGCCTTTTTTTCATTCTTTTTGCTCAGGTGGGGAAGGCTGCTGCAGCATATCATGCGCATGTTGGTCATGAGCACTCAGGACGCTGAGGTAGGCTTTAGGTTGTCCCTCATCGCCCAGTGACGTTGCCAACGACAGAAATTCTTTCAAGTGCTTTTCGACCTGACTGTGAATCACATTCGCTATGGAGTCAAATCAGAATATCTCAGCCCATTCGGACAAGCGCTCATTCTCACTCTCGAAGAGGTGTGCACTTGTACCTTCACTCGATGGGTTGACAGGATTCTCAGATCTTGAAGCCTTCATGGTCGACAGACATTGAGAACATGTGGAAAGAGGTTTGCTACTTCTTTCCTTTCTCTCGCTTTTCTTTTCCCCTTTCTTTGCCTTTCTACCTCAAATTCTTCTTAATTCTTTGTGCAACCTAATCTGTTCCCTCCAACTGCAGCTCTGGCGAAGGGCAGCGAACAGCATGACCCGGGGGCTGAACATGGGTGGAAATGGCATCACCCATGCGCTAGTAGAAGGAGATGTTGGCATGTTGGAGCAAGCGATCAGTTGCGCTCCTCGAAACTCACGTGCTCAATGGCTTTGCGAGGTATTGTAGAGAGAGGGAGCAAGGGGGGAAGAGAAGCAGAGAGGAGTTGGTGCGGTCAGGATGTGATGAGATGAAGGTAATGGTTAACGGAGCCTCGATCTCTCCGCTTTACTGGGCCTTGAGGGATGGCAAGTACGCTCTCGTAGAGTTTATCCTCAGGTGTGTGACTCTTTTAGAGCGAGGACGTCTGACGCCGTGACAGTGACCTGCTGACTATCCGGGCGGACATACACGGTTACTACTACGGGAGAGAAGTGACGGCAGTTGAAATGTCGCCACTAATTTGACGGGAGCTGCAGGAGCTATTCAAGTTCCATGAGGACATTGTCGGAGCACTCGGTCGTCAGAGTGTTGGTCTCATACCGATACTGCTAGACGGGTTGCTGTGGCACGCAAAAGAGAAGGAAGACGGAAGGCTGGTCGGCCAATCCCTCACGTCATCCGCTTCTTCTGATTTCTTGTCCCTCTTCCTTCTCAATGCTCTCTCAGTGTGTCTTCTGAACTGTCATGTAGGTAAGAGTCAACTATTACATCAAAGACCTCTATGGCGATCCTGGCATCATCGAAGACCCTTGGAAGTCTCCACTGGCTTGGCTCATCAAGTTGGGTGAGAGAACTTTGATTGCTTGTCGTTGCCGTCATGCCATTGCTAGATGACAACGAGTCGTTCAAGCATCCAGCTGTCTGCAAGACCCTCGACCTGAAGTGGACGAAGTTTGCGCTCAGAGTTTTCCTGCTGAAGGAATCGTGTTTCCTCCTCATGCTTGTCGTGTTTATGATTCGACATTCTGTTGATCCCAGTGGCTGCGACTCGGCCCTTGAGGTGAGAGGCTTTCACGCAATGAAGTTGTTTGACAATCACCAAACCAGTGGTTGAGAGTACTCCTGCTGCTCTTGACGCTTGTTAGCCTTGGGCTGCAGGTGACCAAAAGACCAGCCTGTCAAACTCTAGTGTCTGACTTGATCACTGATAAGGCTTGGATCATTTTCTTTCAAACCAAGAAGAAAATCTTTCTCCCCTTGAAACTTTGGATCTTTCGTTTGCAAATGCCTCGGTTAGATGTTCAAATTAATTCAATGATTCTGACATCTTTGCAAAGATGTTTTAGCAGCATTTGGAACTGGATCAAAATTGTGGCCTGCATCTTGATCATATCCTCATTTGCTAACCAGGTCTTGATATCTTCGCGTGTGTATCAACTTATTGACTGTCAACTGATGAATTGTTGTTGCAGACATGCTTGGATGGGTTTGAAGGTGTGACTGTTTGCGTTTTCTTCAAAGTGATCTGATTTCTTCATTGCAGATAACAACAGTGTGAAAACTGCAGAAGCTTTCGCAGCCATCTTGCTGTGGGCCGAAATGTTTCAGGCACTGACATATGAAAGATGCTTGTATTCAATCTTTGATCATGATTCAGATCAGCATGTTGTCAACTCCGATGGCGGCGTTTGCTTACACATTGGGAATCATGGTTCGGGATCTCAGTCATTCACTGTATATGATCATCATCCTTATTTTTGGTGAGTAGGAGGCGATTCGCTTCCATGCCTGCCTGTCACATCTCTATCTCACCCACGTCATCTGTGTCTTCTTTCTCGGTTCTGTCTGCGTTAGCTTTCTGCTGCCTACCGTCCCGGCTTTGCCGTTTCTATCCTACTTGTTTTTGGTCTCTGATATCATGAACACATTCTCTTGTTATTGTTGATTTCAATCTTTCTCTGATGCTGCTTGCAAGGGTTTGGATCTGCTCTGTCCATTATCGGGGACCCTCCCTTTGACGAGGGATGGGACACTACTGCCGTTATACTGTTGCAAGAGGTAAACCTCAAGCCAAAGCCATTCCTTCCTAGGCTGAGACTATGAAACAGGTGATGGGTGTAGCTCAGCCCATGTATCCTCAAATCTCAAGCTTGACTCGTTTTCTTCTCCTCGTCTTCGTCACGTAAGTCTACTCCTGCTTTACCTGATTCCTCTTCACATACTCTTTTCGACCTTGACTATTTCGTTTACTTTTTCTCACTCTCCCGCTTTCTTCTTCTCCCTTCTTCATCTTTTCATAAACCTGCTTTGTCTCTTGCCATTTCCCTTGTGCTCTGCCCCCCCTCATGTCGTTTTCAGGTGTGTTACGATTGGACTCCTCAACGTCCTGATCGCGCAGCTTACCATCACCTACGATCGGCTCAACGTGGACAAGGAAGGCTTTGCAATGATGCACAGGTGAGGGTCAACGAGACGAGCAGGAGGAAGAAAGTCAAACAAGCAGGAAGCAGATGAGGGAGAGGAGGATCAAAGCCAACAATTCAAAGACAACCAGAGGAAGGGAGAGAAATCGAGACTGACTGCTTGCCAGGGCAAGTACGTGCTTGGAAATCGAGACCTACCTTCCACTGACATGGAGGAGGTGAGAGAGGGAGGAAATCGCCTGGCGTATGATGGCATGTAGGCGTCTCTTCAACAACATGGGGTTTGACCGCCCCCTTTCCTTCGCGGAAGGAGATGAGGGTCCATGTGGGGGCGTGCAGGTGAGAACAAGTCCAGAGGCAGGAGAGGCGAGGGGGGGAGGGAGGTTGTGGTAAGAGAGGGGGGGGAGGGAGGTTGTGGTAAGAGAGGGGGAGGAGGGAGGTTGTGGTAAGAGAGGGGGAGGAGGGGCAGGACAGGAGGATGAAGGGTGGGCTTGATGGTGTCGCAGGTTCTTGAGCGAGATGACTGTCCTCGCTATGTCGCTGATCGCATCTTACGCTTCACCGGGGACGCGAGCCCTGAAGACCCCTGGCCCTCCATCAACTTTGATGAGCCTCCTGTTGCCCATAATGCAGAGGAGCAGTGAGGAGTTAGTAGTAGGGGTCAAACTGAAGTTGAGAAGGGGTCAAACACCAAAAGGATTTGAATGATGGGGAGACCATCGAAAACCATCACCGACTGTTCTCACTCAAATGAATGAAGCTGACTCTTAACATGTAACTATGTAAATGGATGATATTCAAGATTGATAATGAATATTGTGAATGATTGCGATGAAAAAGAATGATAATCGGGTCTGATTGGGTTCATGTGGCAGGAGGACAGTGGTATAGTTAATAACATTTCTTGCCAATTATCGTGAAACTTGCATGTGAAACTTGAGCACCTGACTCCTCACGATGGATCGCAAGGCAAAGAAGCCGACGATGACCTCGAGGAAGACGAAGACCGTCAGGATGATGCTGCCTGCCAAGTCGAAGGAGAGCTGAAGAGGAAGTCCGCTCACTCGAACGGGAAGCGAGAGGACGAAGAAGAAGGCGATGGGCAGCTGCGGGATGAGCGTGAGGAGCCAAAAGCCAGTGAGCTGAGGGACTTTCTCCTGGAGGTTACCAACGAAGCCTAGAGGAGCACAGGGATCACTCGCTCGCATGCAGCAGGTGGAGATGCTACCCAGGTAGAGGCGGACGGGCTCCAGGAGGAACCAGACGGAGAGGACAAGAGGGGAGAGAACTTTGTACGCCTGATTCACAATCAAGTAATTTTCCTGCGCCGCACAGTGAGGGAGGGTCATGAGACAACCGATACATCACCTTGAAGAGCATGAGGGCGAGGGTGAGGGCGCCCCAGAAAATTGAGTAGAAGACGTTGAAGTAAAGAAGCATCTGAAGCGGCAGGCTAGAAGCAATCTGCGTGTCTACAACCTGGTCATTTTAATCATGTGAATAATGTGTGCATACTTGTTATCATCAGCTCTTCGTCATTTCCTAGCTCCTCCTGCTGCTCTTGCGACAAATGGACTTGTGCAAACAGACGTCCAGACAAGGATGTCAATCCTCGTGCAATCATACCAGGTCTGCCAAATATTAATCAGAACGAGGAGATTAAGTTCAACCTTCAAAATATTCATACCTTTTTGTTGCCGTCTTTGACATTTTGTTTGATTTCTAGCAATATTATCGGTGCATTCTCTACAACGTGAGCGCAAGTAAGCTGGTTCTGCAAAGATGAGTGGTTGCTTTCTACAATCCTTTGACTTTCCAAGGTGATCCTTGACTCTTATCAGCACTGCACCTCGCTGCTTCCCTATGCCCTTGCCTGACCGTCTTGTCTCACCTGATCTTGCGCTCCCTGCTCCCCTCCCTGGTCTCCTCCCGCCAGTTTTGTTTGCAATCTGGAAGGCACGGATCCGGCCGGGCAAGAGACGACTCAGAAATTCAAGTTCAGACTTCAAGCCTGAGGCTTAGTCCTGGCACTACCCGGTGACTCGGGCCGCCGCAAGCGCGGCCAGCCTGGCACGGCTGAGGCGGCAGTGCCGTGCTGGCTTTAGGCTCCGAGGCTCCGCCGTGACTGCCAGCCATTGATGATGAGTCAGTACGGTCACGAGTCGGTGGCCGCCGCTGATGCGGCCCCGGGCGGCCAGCCGCGCGCCGGGCCCCCGGCCGGCGGCGTGAGTCGGACTGGGCCTGAGGGTCATCAGTTTACAACGTGGCAGGATTTAGCCCCACGGGCAAGTTTAGGCTTGAAATCCAACCTACTAGTCAGCCGGGCACCTCCGAGTACGGTAGTGCTAAGCTGTCATACGCCCGGCTATTTTGCGCTCTCCGGGCCGAATGGCAAGTCGGATCGGCGGGCGGAGTGAGGGACACTGGGCTCATGTCACTGAACTCGGAAATATTCAGCCGGTCAAAAAACAATGATTCGAAATTTGGTTCCGACAACCCCCCCGGACTCCCCGAAGTTATCCGATCCGATAATCGATTGTAATAAGATGTGGAGTTGGGTACCGACCGGAAACCACTGAGCCGCTGGTTAATACCTCGCAAAAACAGGGAGGGGGGGGGGGGCGGGCGGGAAGGTACTACGGTATCTACCCTCCCCTGAGAAACGAAATACAAACTAGTATCGGACGGTCGATTTCTTAAGACTGACTCTGAAACGACTTCCACAAAATACTCCAGTATGAAACAGTTAGGCGATTTGCTTTCTTTTTTGTGCTTTTTTTTCCCCGAACTTTCGAACTTTACAGCGACTGGTAGGATTGGCTTCTCTTTTTTTACCGCCTGACTCAGACTGACAGTAGTACCTGCGCTCCTGGCACTCTCCCTCCCCTCCTCGCCCCCGCCGGATGGTAGCGGAGCAGCAACCGCTCGCGTCCTTCTTCTGCCCCATCAGCATGGTACTGATGACCGACCCTGTCTCCTGCTGCGATGGCAACACTTATGAAAGATCCTCCATCGAGACCTGGCTCCAGCTCCATCCTTCCAGCCCTCTCACTGGCGCCTGCCTCCCTTCCAAGCAACTTGTTCCCAACTTCGCTCTCCGCAGCGCAATCCAAGAGTGGAAGGAGCAACACGCGTTTTTCGTCCCCAGACACGAAGTCGAGATTGACCAGCAGCCTATCTCAGAAGGCTCATCCAAGACTCTCTACATAGGTTACCTCCGCATGCGAGGGCGAGGAGCGATGCCAGAGAAGATCAAGGTCGCGGTGCTCAAGCTGAGGCAAGGCGACGGCGAGAGAGAAGCCGGGGTGATGCTGAGTCTCGGGCCGCATCCTCGGCTTGTACGGTACATGGGGCAGAGCGAGGACGCCGAGGGCTGCCGCCTGCTGCTGACCGAGTACGCCGAGCTGGGATCGTTGAGGCGGGCTTTACTGGGGAGGCTGGCGGGCCAGGTGACGGGAGGGCACCAGATGGCGATGATGCATCAGATCGCACAGGGCATGGAGCACCTTGCTGAGCAGCGGGTTGTGCACCGGGACCTCGCGGCAAGGCACGTGCTGGTCTTGGGCTTCGATAAAGACGACTTGCGGAGGACGTCGGTGAAGGTGGCGGGCTTCGGGCGTGCAATAGACCTCGCGGACGGTACTGACGCTACGGTAGCGGGGCGGGGGCTGCCGGTGCGCTACATGCCCCCGGAGTCCATGAAGAAAGGTCGGTGCTCGGAGAAGAGCGACGTGTGGGCCTTCGGGGTGACGTGCTGGGAGATCCTGACCTTGGGCAAGACCCCCTACTCCAACATGACGGACGATACTGTGATCAGGTACGTGTGCGGGGGAGGGAGGCTGCCCCGAGAGGACATAGAGGGAGGATGTCCAGACGAGGTATGGGCTCTAATAGAGAGCTGCTGGTCGACGAGTGAAGAGGATCGCCCGACGTTCGCGGAGCTTGCGGTAGCTTTAGGAAGAGCCGGAGCGGAGGGGCCTGAGAGGACAGCATGGAGGTGGTCAGGCAAGACGCCTGGGCTGCAGGACGCATGGAGTAGCAGCCAGTCACTATGCCGAAGAATATGCAGTGTAGCAGAAGCTGCGTGGAGACGCATCGGGGAGGCAGCGGGCGGAGGGATTGATGTGGTTGCGACGAGAGTAAGAAAGCGCAAGTACCGAGAGCTTGCGGGACAAGAGTCAGCATGTGATGCTTTGGAAGGCATGACGAGTGCTGCCCGTGACCCGCTGAGCACAAGAGCTAAGAGGCTACGGGTCGGGGCGCCGTCAACGGTTGAGGGCCAAGACGCACGCGGGATGCAGCAGCTGGCAAGGGAGGCATGGAGGCAGCTGAGGACGGGAGCTGAAGACAGCATAGAGGCGGTAGTGCAGGAGATAAGGACGTACGAGGTACTCGCGGAGGTACAGCAGGCTGCATGCGAAGCCTTGGTCAGCATGGCTCAGAGCGTTGAAGACTACAAGCACAAGGCGAGAGAGGCGGGAGCGATCGAGGCTGTCGTCAGCGCCATGTCCAGGCACCCACAAGATGCGCAGGTACAACAGGCAGCGTGCGAGGCCCTGAGGCATACAGTGTGTCGCGCCGAAGTTAGCCAGGAGTGCGCGAGAGAGGCGGGAGCGATCGAGGCTGTCGTCAGCGCCATGTCCAGGCACGCGGACGATGTACGGGTACAGCAGGCAGCATGCGAGGCCCTGGAGGACATAGTCTCGTTCATCGATGGGAACAAGGTGCGCGCGCGAGAGGCGGGAGCGATCGAGGCTGTCGTCAGCGCCATGTCCAGGCACCCAGAGGACGCGGGGGTACAGCAGGCTGCGTGCCAGGCCCTGGAGGACATAGTCTTGTTCATCGATGGGAACAAGGTGCGCGCGCGAGAGGCGGGAGCGATCGAGGCTGTCGTCAGCGCCATGTCCAGGCACCCACAAGATGCGCAGGTACAACAGGCAGCGTGCGAGGCCCTGAGGCATACAGTGTGTCGCGCCGAAGTTAGCCAGGAGTGCGCGAGAGAGGCGGGAGCGATCGAGGCTGTCGTCAGCGCCATGTCCAGGCACGCGGACGATGTACGGGTACAGCAGGCAGCATGCGAGGCCCTGGAGGACATAGTCTCGTTCATCGATGGGAACAAGGTGCGCGCGCGAGAGGCGGGAGCGATCGAGGCTGTCGTCAGCGCCATGTCCAGGCACCCAGAGGACGCGGGGGTACAGCAGGCTGCGTGCCAGGCCCTGGAGGACATAGTCTTGTTCATCGATGAGAACCAGGTGCGCGTGCGAGAGGCGGGAGCGATCGAGGCTGTCGTCAGCGCCATGTCCAGGCACGCGGACGATGTACGGGTACAGCAGGCAGCATGCAAGGCCCTGTCCTGCGTGTTGAGTTTCATGAATGAGAGCCAGGTGCGCGCGCGAGAGGCGGGAGCGATCGAGGCTGTCATTAGAGTCCTCGATATCCACGCAGACAATGTGCGGGTGCAGTTTGAATGGTTCTGGACCCTCAAATACACCATGCAATACTTCCGATATCAGGGCACAGCGAGGGATGCAGCAGCAATCGACGCTATAGTCAGCGCCATGACCAGGCACCAGACCCGCACGAAGGTACAGGAAGGGTTCTGCAAGGTGCTAAATGAAATAACCAAAGACAACAAACAGAACAGACTCCCGGTCACCCAGGCGGGAGCGATCGAGGCCGTCGTCAGCGCGATGACCAGGAACACAGACCACGACGTACAGCAGGCAGCATGTGACGCGCTGCACAGCATGGTCAACGGCATGGCAGACAGCCAGGTGCGCGCACGAGAGGCGGGAGCGATCGAGGCCGTCGTCAGCGCAATGACCAGGAACACAGACAATCGGTGGGTACAGCAGGTAGCATGTGACGCGCTGCACAGCATGGTCAACGGCATGGCAGACAGCCAGGTGCGCGCACGAGAGGCGGGAGCGATCGAGGCCGTCGTCAGCGCAATGACCGGGAACACAGACCACGACGTACAGCAGGCAGCATGTGACGCGCTGCACAGCATGGTCAACGGCATGGCAGACAGCCAGGTGCGCGCACGAGAGGCGGGAGCGATCGAGGCCGTCGTCAGCGCGATGAATAGGAATGGGCGTGGCTCTGAGGCGAGCCGACGGCTGAGGTCTGTGCTTGAGCGACAAGATTCCGACACGGCGATGGTAGGGGAGAAGAGAAGCTGAGGACCGACGGAGGCAGGAGGGAGGAGAGGCAGGACTATACGACTTGAGGGTGAAGTGGCTCATCAGGAAGCAGCTCACAGAAAGGAGGGAAGAGGTTAGTACCTTGAGCCTGGGTCAAGACATAAGAAATCGAACAACCCTACCTGGATGGATGTGTGGTCAAATCTTGGGATAAGTTCTTCAAGGCGACGAGAGCTTCAGGGTGAAGCATCTCAGCAGGTGGCCGAGCTCAGCGAAAGGAGGGAGGCCAGAGCTCATAGGAACCGAAACCCGAGTCCTGCTGACGAGGACCCCTCGGGATCCTCTTTGTTGCAGGAACAGTTTACCCGTGGTGGCTTTTACAAGCGGAATAGGAGAGTAATTCTTGTGGAGTACAACCCGTTGGAAGCAGCCTGCTTGCATGCGAGGACGGGGGCCTCTTCCCTACGCGAGAGCAAGGCTTCCTTTCGAGGTCCTGAAGGGATGGTCAACATCTAAGGGGAGAAGCTTGTCAACTTCCAAGCAAACAACCCTCCTACTTCCTTCAGCCAAAAGACGGTACCTCTGTCTGCTTGTTCGAAGCTATAAAAGGATCATCATCTTCAGGACCAGGTGATCATCTTCCACTTTCGCGTGTGTGCCACGTCTGTTTGTGCCACACCTGTGTGTTGGCTTCACTTGTTTGTTGTTTGAGAATAAAGAGAGGTAGATCTCTTTCTCTCACACTGATTTCCTCTTGATAGAGTAAATCCAGCGCGAGTTCTTGTTGAGCTGCGCTTGAAGTTCATCCTGTAAAGCCTCGGGGTGTGACAGAAGGTTGGGATCTTGAGGTAAAGTGAGAAAATAGAAAATCGACTGACCTGGATTGATGCGTCAAGCAGTTAATTTGCTTTGCATTTTCTCGCTTCTTTCAAGCGTTGCACTAGTAGGAAAGAATGTCTTTTATGGAGAATATATATTTGCTGAAGTGTAAAAACTTTGATGAGCTCCTTGAAATGATTTATTGGAATGTAAAACTTTGATGCGCTCCTAAAACTTTGATGAGCTCCTTGAAATGATTTATTGGAATGTAAAACTTTGATGAGCTCCTTGAAATGATTTATTGGAATGTAAAACTTTGATGAGCTCCTTGAAATGATTTATTGGAATGTAAAACTTTGATGAGCTCCTTGAAATGATTCATTGAAATCACCTTTCATGTGATTCACGAGGACGATAACGACAGCAACGCCGGATGAGGTGACTGTCAGGCCCTGGCCTTGACGATGTTCCTTACACGGAACATACCTGGCGGCTGAGGAGATAGCAGGGGTCTCACGAAACGGATGAGTGATGCTAGCAAGCAACAGAACGACCGGGTCTCAGGCCTCTCAAGGACCCTCGCCGGGACTTCAAGGTCTGCCACTTCGTCTCCTTGGGCCACAACGGAACACAGACCCTACCTGGTCTGTTGCGGTGGAATGAACGGGTCTGCTCCCTCTTGCTGCAATGTGGCGTGCGACCTTTGGTACATGGTTCCCTTCTCCTTCCTCCGCGCTGTACGTGTCCTTCCCTCTCTCCGCTGTCTCCTAGCATCTTGAATAAACCCCTTTGAGTTCACACCTTTCTCCTTAGCATTCGAGGTCAGCGAGAATTCGCTTTGTAGCAGTGACCTACACGCCCTCTGTGCTAGAGATTATGCCAGCGTTGAATTTCTGTTGTCGACAATTTCACGGAGGATTCCAACAGAATGCGCGGACACTTTTACATCGTTCGTTTACATTGTTCGTTGCAAACAGAAACGAATCAAATGCAGTTTTCATTAACCAAGAGCGTTGGATCACAAGCTTCTTGTCGATGGCAAGATTGCTGATGACCAACTTTGAGACGGAAAGGACGGGTAGCAATCTGTTAACCTAAATCCTAAACCTTCGGGTCTCGTTCTAGTTGATCTGCACGAATCACGGTTAGGAATGTCACATCAGCGGCGACGACTTTCCTGGATGGTGAGCTGAATTTCGCACTGGTAGTTGCTTTTGAAATGATATCCTGGCCTGCACACTACGTTAAGGCTGAAGTAAAACTATCTCTATGTCATCTGCCGACGTCTTTCCAAGATTTCCAAGATTTGCCTTTCTTTAAAAGAAAGAAATCAAGGTAAAGAGAGAGATTGAGGGGGTAAAGAGAGAGATCGAGTGGGTGGAGAGAGAGATCGAGGGGGTAGAGAGAGAGATCGAGGGGGTAGAGAGAGAGATCGAGGGGGTAGAGAGAGAGATCGAGGGGGTAGAGAGAGAGATCGAGGGGGTAGAGAGAGAGATCGAGGGGGTAGAGAGAGAGATCGAGGGGGTAGAGAGAGAGATCG
>NW_005434481.1:0-53543 GCF_000315625.1 Guillardia theta CCMP2712
CTCTTCACCCTCTCGACGAGATCAGCTTCGAGGACAGAGGCATCCACAAGTCCGCTCTGGGTGTATTGGCATGATCTCCGATACAGCAGGTTGCGAACATTTTCATCATACTGAAGAACCATACTTAGAAAGCTATTTGAAGTATACAAACCTCTCGCTTGCAGCTTCCTTGGCGCCCTGGCAGCTTCCCCTACACCACGCGTGCAGCCATGGTGCCTGAAATAACCGGCGCTGCCTGAAATAACCGGCGCTGCCTGAAATAACCGGCGCTGCCTGAAATAACCGGCGCTGCCTGAAATAACCGGCGCTGCCTGAAATAACCGGCGCTGCCTGAAATAACCGGCGCTGCCTGAAATAACCGGCGCTGCCTGAAATAACCGGCGCTCCTAAACCCTAAACCCTAAACCCTAAACCCTAAACCCTAAACCCTAAACCCTAAACCCTAAACCCTCCCTCCCTCGCTAAATCCATCGCCCCCTTCCTCGCACACACAAAACACACTCCCTCCCTCCCTATCACCCTATCTCCTCTCCTTTCTTCATATATCTCTGCCCCCCTCCCTCCTCCCTTCCTGCCTCTTTCGGTCCCTCCCCCTGTCCCTCCCCTCCCTCCCTCGCTATAGCACGAATACCAACAGCCTTCTAGCAAATCTTTGAAAGTTGTTTTATTGACTGAAAAAGAAGGGCAAACCGGAGCAAACCAAGGAGGGGGAGGATAAGGCCTACAAACCCGCCTCAATAAAATACTAGGAAACGAAGGAGGCAGCGAAAACCGGACAGACCTTGTTGGAGTGCACAGCATATAGCACTATTAGTTTTAAAGATATTGGTTAAATTTTCAATACAAATATTGGTACCAGGGACACACTTCAGGAAAGTACACTGAAAATAACCATGACTCGGAGTGTTTTCCAGACGTGGTACAAATGAGTACTAGGTGTGTCCTGTACGGTATTTTTCATGGTACAAATTTCACCGACAGTTCGTTGAATTTCACTACAACCGTTTTCAACGGTAAACGTACGGTACAGACAGTAGCCTACCGCCGACAGTTCAGATCAGGATGAAGAAAGTCCGAACTCGTTGCCTCAGGGCCTGCTGAGGCGGTGCCATATGTCTCAACCTTCTCGGAGTCCGTGCGTCACTGGCTCCATCCAGTCCGAAATTGCGCCGGGCTTCCGAGCGAGGGCCGAAGTTCTTGTCACACGTAGACGGTACTGAAGCTGGCACTGGCCAGTGAGTCAGAGTTACTAGGTTACCGTACATAGCACTGCAGCCTTAGGCCGGCGGCCCGGCGGGCCGCGGATGCCGGGCGCGTCACGCCACGGCGTAAACTTGAACATCCGGTGGCATCGGATGATCCGAGTCACAGAGTCACTCGGATCCGATCAACTGGCGCCGGCCGCCCTGGCGGCTTCCGAAGTTCCCCTACCGTACTACACCGTGCTGGCGAGGAGCCATGCTGCCGAAAATAACGGCGCCTGGCGCCTGCCGAAAATAACGGCGCCTCCTAAACCCTAAACCCTAGGCTCCCCCTCCCCCAGGCTCCGGGCCCACCGCGGCCGGCTTACCTGCCCTTCAAGCCTGAGGCTTACCTTCGTTGCTTGCCCCGTGCCCACCTGCTTTCAAGTTTATTTCTTCGAGTCCTTCCCCCCTTGGGGCCCACATTTCCGCTCCGCCTCTTGTCCACCTTTAAGACTTGCCTCGAGCTTCAAGCGCGAGAGAGGCCTGTGCCAGCCTCCTCCTCCACGCCCTCGCCCTCCTCAGCCTCCATTTCGACTTCATCTCTCATCGTCAGCCGCAGTCGGTCTTGCTTGTCGACCTTGCCCGTGAGGCTTACAGATCGACTCTCGATGTCATCGCTCTCAGCCTCCAAGGCGCTGCCCCTCCTCGCTGCCTGCATGACCTTCTTGTTCCCTTGCACCCGTGTCCATTGCATCTCCCCGAGGTACGCTCTGAGCTTTTCTTTCAACGGCGTGGCTGCCCAAGCTCCGAGCGTCATGAACTCCACGTTGCCAGCTTGCCAACACTCTTGTCTAGCTCCAGGGAGATCGGCTTGCCAGCTAGCAGCTCCTCCTCTGATCAGTGTCTCCAAGAGCATCGACGAGAGGTCGACCAAGACCTGTTGATCGACTGGCCCTGACGGCGACGCTGCTTCCATGGTGATCCTGTCGATGTCGCTGAGCTCCAGCCATCCAGCGCCTTGCTGATGCCCTTGGGGGTCCTGAGCTTGCTCCTCGCTCTCCTCTTCCTCCTGAGAGCTGACAGTGGGGACCCCTTCCAAGTCGCCAGGGAGAGAGCTATCAGGCTCCCATCCCAGCTCAGCGTGTCACCGTGAATCTTCCTCGACCTCGACGCTGACCAGCTTGAGGTTTGTGTTACCTCCTCCGCACAGCCGCGGCTTCCATCTCCTTCCTCGAGAAGCGGCCTCAGTGCTCATGCTTGACCTCGACTTGATCTGTCACGTGACTCTAAAGCTGCTGCGCCCCGCATGATCTCTCACGTCTCTCTGAGCTTGGCGTCGTCGCTGATGAGAGTGAGATGCACCCCCTCCATCGCCTCGCTCCGAGTCTCTGAACGAGAGCTCCCGTGCTTGCCCCAATAGCCACATACGTCTTCGGGCTCGGCCCCTTGCAACCTCGGAGGCTGCCCAGGACTCGGCCCGTCGGACCCTGCACGAGCATGCCAGCAAGCGGTTGTACCTCTGCAGCTGAAATCGATAGAGAGTCTGAGCGATCTCGGCCGTCGACATTCCTCCAAGAGCTAAGAGCTGCGATACTAAGCTCGGCAGCCATGCCATGATGGCTTCTTCATTCCTAAGGAAGGAGACGGTGACTGAGATGTCGTCTGCTCGTGCTACTAGCCTCAGGTCTGTAAGGTGCTTTCCACATGATGGCCTTGTCGACTCCATCGACTGAGTCTACCATGAGACCCAGCTCCATAAGCTTCAATTTCAACTTTTCTTGGAGATGAAGGAGGTCCCCTCGGTGCAAGTCAGTTCAGTGCCGATGTATGCCTCGACATTCTGCTTCTTGCATGCTCTCGACTCTGAGCTCCATTCGCTCAGAGAGTCTTCAAACAGGTCGCGTCTCGCCTGCCGACATGTCGAGCGGATGGCTTCAGCGATAGCGTCGGGAGTGCATCCATGATCCCCCCTCAGCTCTGCAAGCATGAGCTGTCCTACTAGGCTACCAGGATACCGCTTCGCGAAGCTCTTCACCCTCTCGACGAGGTTGGCGGCCTCCTCGACGTGGCCTCCAGAGCGCTCGCCCTGCGTGTATTGGCATGATCTCCGATAGGCAAACAAGTAACGGAAGCTCGACCATCTTCTTGCGCCACTTGGCAAAGACTCTGGGGTGACCCGCATCAATCACGATCTTGTTCGTACGCATCCATTCCCATGAGAGGATCATGTCCGCATGCGGCAAGTCAAGCATGTAGAACGACCCACTACTCTTGAAACTGGAGCCTACGCCCAATTTTGTCTGGAAAACCATATCAGACAACCTACTAGTCCCATCGGCCATGATAACTCGTTTGCGAACTTCTGCATCCGTGACCACTGGACAGACCAAATTTGCGCACTGCCTTCGTGCTGATAAACGACTCTTCAGCAGCGGTATCGAGCAATGCATTAAGAACTATGGATTGATTCCCGAACCGAAAGGTCACAGGTACCATAGGTAGAGCTTTGATCCTGTGAGAGTCAACGGTGATACGACATTGACGAACATCCCTAGGATCTTCTGGCGGAGGTGTGCCCGGGTCGAAGACAACATTCGAAGTCTGCAAACCCGTGCCCCCGTCGATTGCGCCCTCCGCGGCAACCGACGTCACTGGTTTAAAGCTGACGGTTGTTCAGACCTCGACAAGAGAGGGCACTTGTCTCTGAAGTGACCGAACTTCTGACAGTTGTAGCACTTCACCTTCTTCTTGTCGAACTTCTTCTCCTTGCCCTGCATGTCCTCGCTCTGAGTGGGAGCCGACCGCTTGCCCTCATGACGAGGTTGTGCTTGGGTGAAATGAAGACTCGTATGACCGTCTTGTGGTTGTCTCTGACGCAGATTAAGAGCTTCGCGATACAACTGCGGCAAATACTTGCCCATCTCCGACGGCTCCGCATGATAAGTAATCCCAAACGTCTTACCATCGCGTTCCATCAGCATGCTCAATTCCTTCCGTAGCATGGCACGCGCATAGTCCATTTGAATCCTGCGTTCCCAGCTACCTAGCGCAACACTAGGTCTCTTGGACACAAGGTAGCACGCCTGCAGGTGTGTAACCATCGCCTGGAATCTTGCGGTGTACGCCTCGACGGACTCCTTGGGCCCTTGCCTAGCCTGCTTCTGCACATGACGCTCAAGTTTCTCAATAAACTCGAACGGTAACCATTTCAACAACAGTTTCTCCACAAACTGTTCCCAATCACCATGCTCAGCTGAGAACTGATCTTGCTCGGCCATCGGGAGTGTAGCCCACCATAGCTGCACCTCCGGCCCGAACGCACTCGGATATGGCCGCTCCTACCCATCGATGGCGTGCTATACGGTGAAGTTTACACCTGCCTTCGATATATCCGAGCCATGAGACCACCGACCTCTCCATGGTCTGCTCACCATTGTACTGCAACAATGACTTCGGATCCAGCTTGCAAATCTGACCACCGTCATTCTCCGCATGCTTAAGCTTGTGAGGCTTGTCCTCGGGTTCCCGAACCCGCTCACAAAGCAGTACACGCATCTCCGCTGCCTCCTTGGCAAGCCTACGGTTCTCTCGCTGGGATTCCTCAAGTGCCCTCACAAGATCCTGGAGTTTGCGATCAGCTTCTCTCTGGGATTCTGCGAGTGCATTTACGAGATTGTGCATCTTATCCATGTTGTTCTGTTCCACAGACCTGAGCTCTCTACATGTCCGGCGTAGGTGCTCGTTTTCCTCCACGATGTCACGAAAACTGGCTTTCAAGGGAAGGGCGGGACCATCTCTTTCGTTTTCATCCCTACTCTCCAACCATGAAGGCACTGTACGACCACTGTCAACACTATCGTCACGTACAACAGCCTCCTGCTGGATGACAGTTTCCGACGGATCGTACGCATGTGACTGCGGCGACATGCCTGTCACCGTAGGAAAGCGCGGCTCTGCTGACCCATTCAATGTCTCCTTCACAAAGCTGCCCAACCGCGACATGCTTCGACTCATGAAGTCCGAGACAACGCTACCTGACTGAATGCTCGTCCTATCCATGTTTTCTTGAACAACTTCTTTCAACACAACAACTCCGAGAGGAAAACCAACCTTCGCTACCAAAATGTTAGGAAAACTTCCTACAAGTATCTCTCGATCCAGCGTTGACACACGAAGTGATCCCGTCAAGAAACCAAAGAACAAGCGCGCGACAGCAATGCACAATTCAACGGCAATTTACTCCAAATCAACGTTAGAGATAAAGAAAAGTAAGTAATCTAATTTCCTAAGAAACGAGACTGCCTAGGACACCTACTTAAGAAAGACAGGAAGTCAGTAAACATATCCTATCAAAGCGCAAGAACCTAGTGCATTGCACCAATGCGGTATCCGTGCCGTTGGCAATCACTGTGATGATCACCATAATCACATGGCTCCTCTTCCGCGATTCCATCCCCCACACGGTAAATAAGGCAGAATGGCTCAACTTCACCAACGCACTGGTCTCCCACAACGACCAGCGCTTCACCTTCCGCAGGATGACGATCCTGACCATCTTCCACTTCGCACAGGCATGGTTTGGAGTCCCTTTCATGAGTGTGACCAAGGTACTCTATGGCTTCTGGTTCGGACTGCAGATTGGGTTTTTCGCGTGTCTACTCGTAGACTTTGTCGCCGTCACACCGATCATCCTCTACTTTACCCCATCCACACAAGATAAATTCACACAGGAGACGATACGCAACATGAGAGCCAACGGCACATTCTGGCCCAATCTGTTGTTGTTCCAGGCGAGCTCACTCTCTGTATTCATAAGGCTATGGGTGGTTCTCGGTGCAGGTGTGTCACGAAAGGACTTCCTATTGAGCTATTGGGTAACCACTGGGTTCTTCACAATATTGTCGGTCTTGATCGGGGACTTGATATTTCGGGCCTCACAATACCTCATATTCTTGTCTACTGAAACTGTTCTCCTCGCCATTCTCCCTATCCTAACAACGATATATTTCACACACATGATATTCACAGATGTTAATCTCTGGCAGGAGAGCGAGGACGAGGACGATGGGATATTCCGGATAACTG
Source organism: Guillardia theta CCMP2712 (assembly GCF_000315625.1). Classification (NCBI taxonomy): domain Eukaryota; class Cryptophyceae; order Pyrenomonadales; family Geminigeraceae; genus Guillardia; species Guillardia theta. Next base: position 6,270 of record NW_005434481.1, read on the forward strand.
ATGAGCTCAGTCTAGATAGCGACAGGCAAGTATTATGTATGAAATATTTAAGTCAGGGCACACTCAAGAAGCAATGCAATGGATAAACCTGAACATGTTCCGGAGTTTATCTTGAATCCTCTCTTGAGCGAAGATCAATGTCCATCCTGGCATTCTGAAGCTTTGCAGTTGATCATAAGACTGGATCGGACGGGCTTTTGCAACGACAACAAGTACTTTCGTCTCGATGCATCCTACCTACAAAGAGACGGAGAGCTTCTTCTCTACTGCCGGGAAGCTTTCAAGAATCAGCATTGTTTCCTGAGGGAGAAGGTGGTGGAGAAGCAGGCTCTGGGCTGGATCCAAGGCCCGCCGGGAACGGGGAAGACGACCGTCGACGACGCTAGTCTTCTAGGGTTTAGGGTTTAGGGTTTAGGGTTTAGGGTTTAGGGTTTAGGGTTTAGAGGCTGGGAGAGCTTTGCTAAGGCATGGAGAAAATTACCCCAAGTAGGCTATCACTACCTAACAAGTATCTTACCTGTTCCAGATACCGAAGGCATCTCCCTGCACCTACCCATTCGACTCTGGCCATTCCCAAAGCAACGGGAACAGGCAGAAGAAATCCTTGCACGATATCTGCAAGTGAACGTCATCTGGGCAAAACTCGGTCAAGAGCAGGCAGCAACAGGGAAGAGAAGAAAGCCAGCCAGAGAGGAAGGGAAGCCCTCAAACAAGAGAAGGAAAGGAAAAAGGGAGGCTAGCCCACACGAGCTCCTGCCACCCACGAAACTAGCCAGACCGGACCAAGGGATCGGTAATCTGCACGGCCATGTACACGGGGCTGAATGTGGTCTGAAGAAGACCTCCACGGAGATTTACGGTATCGTCCATGAAGTAGTTCATATCCTCCAGTGACTGCATCTGACTCGATCCAAGCAATCGGTGGCACATGGGATCCGGTGCTCTGTCTCACTGAAAGGATAAGTTTTTCTTCTCCAAGCTGCGTCAGACGTGCTCCAAGCTGCGTCAGACGTGCTCCAAGCTGCTCGTGTCTCCTGACAAGGGCAGCCTTCATCGTGGGATCCTGTTCATGTCTGATCTGATCCACTACCTCCTGGATGTTTTGTTCCACAAGCTGCATCTTTCCTTCTACCCCCCTTATTTTAGCTTCTACATGCTCGATCTTTTCTTCTACCCCCTTGATATCTGTTCCTACAGGCTTGACATATCCTTCTCCTTCCTGCTCGGCAGACTGGTTACTGACATTCATCCCAGAGTAGCACACTGGTGACCCGGCGCCTCTTGCTCGCCTCGTTGTTCCCTTCCGGCGATGACTCGCATATCTCCCCCCCTCCCGAGATATCACCTCGTCCTCCCTCCCTAGCGCCCATAGCCCTCGCCCCTCGCCCTCTTGCTTCTCTCTGCGGGCTGCGCATCTTGACCTCAGCAAGCGGGTCCTTGTCAGCCTTGCCGACCTGCTCTGCCATACAGCGCACCGAGCAGTACCCACGGATATACGGCACTCGGTAGGGGTCATCAGTGGGGGTACTAAAGAAAAACCTTTCACCAATGGTGCGCCGCGAGGGTCGACGGAGAAGTGTGGACTTGAAGCTGGGCAGCGACATGTATGTTACAAGTAAAGGAGCGAAGAATGTTCGTATGATCAGAACGTGTAAGAAGACTAAAAGCTTACAGATCCATAGCTTACAGATCCTTACCACGTTGAAGCACTGTCGAGCTAGGCCACCTTGCAAGCTGACGTGCTTGATGCTTTGACTCTTCACGTCCCTCATGCGTCATGGTTGATGGCTTTCATCGCTGACATGATCATGGCATGTGCATGAGCTGCTTGTTGCTAGACTTCAGACATGGCAGATTGCGATGGCGACGGGATGCAGCAGACATTCATGAGTCTCGCTTGGTTCTCGTATGATTCAAGGAGGAGACCCATGTGACCTGTAAGCTACATGATCTCACTCTGCCCTCTTTAGGCCCACATCTGATCTTGAGGGGCAGATGGAGAGATGGAGACAGATGGTTGCAGTGTTGGATGATGACATTCAATGTTGTGGTCGTCAATCGCTCTCTGAAGGAACTGTGTGCCAGGAGGCACCAGGCACGATGAGAGTGCAAATCTGACGCAATAAAGGGCTATCAGAATGAAGCCTGGTACTCACGTTTGAAACTGACTTCCTGGATTACCCAGGGCGCTCAATCTAAGCTCAATCATTCTGCTGGAAAGGACTGCTGGAAAGGACGGGTCTTGTGAAACAAACTGGCAGGGGCTGAATATCCGTGCTGGGTTACAAACGAAGAACGGGCGAGCCTGGAGTACAAGCAGCCTCCTCGTGTGCGTCAAAGCATTGAGTACAAGCAGCCTCCTCGTGTGCGTCAAAGCATTGAGTACAAGCAGCCTCCTCGTGTGCGTCAAAGCATTGAGTACAAGCAGCCTCCTCGTGTGCGTCGCAGGATGGAGTACAAGCAGCCTCCTCGTGTGCGTCGCAGGATGGAGTACAAGCAGCCTCCTCGTGTGCGTCGCAGGATGGAGTACAAGCAGCCTCCTCGTGTGCGTCAAAGGATGGAGTACAAGCAGCCTCCTCGTGTGCGTCGCAGGATTGAGTACAAGCAGCCTCCTCGTGTGCGTCGCAGGATGGAGTACAAGCAGCCTCCTCGTGTGCGTCGCAGGATGGAGCACAAGCAGCCTCCTCGTGTGCGTCGCAGGAATGAGTACAAGCAGCCTCCTCGTGTGCGTCGGAGGACGGGGCTCTCCTCCCGACTGGGTCTGCAAGCGATTCAGCTATGGCTTGCGCTTGCACATGACTGCTCTGCCAACCGTGTGGTGACTCAAATCAATGGGTAACGCTTCAGAGCTCGGCGAACTTCCTTGACAGTGACTTTCGCCTGCTTCAGGACGAATACCAAGTACCATGATGGCGGCATGGCGGCGGTACTGGGGCCGACAATCGTCAGGTCTACTCCGCGCAGGTTGATCGTTCATTCTCCGGGGCCCGGCGCGGCGTAAGCACTGAGCGTAAGTCCGGTATTCCTGGCAAGGAACTTCGGAACTTCGGAACAAGCCTGAACTTGGGCTCCAAAGAGGCTCGTGGCAGGCTCGGCAGGAGTCCCGGCCAAGAGCGGTGGAGACTCCTCCTCTCGAAGAACGTCGACCAGCACCGTACAAGAGACTCAGGGAGAGAATCGGGCTAGCCATGATGAGCTTATTGAGTCATGGTACGGTACCGGGTAGCCTGGAGAGGATGGCCCGGGATACTCAATACTATGAGTAATCATTCAGTCCTGTACGGTGCTTGCCGCACAACTTCAAAGTACCGGTTCAACGGCCCTTCAACAGTGCCCGGCCGCGGCCGCGCGAGTCACCCGGGCCGTGGCCGCGGGCAGTGACCCCGCCGCTGAGTACCGGCGTACGGCGGTAGTACCGGCCGCCCGGCGCGGCGCGGCCCCGGCCCGGTTGCCTCCCGGCGAGTCCCCGGTTCCGACCGGCCCGGTGCGAGCGGCGGAGCGCGGCCGGCCCGCCGCGAGGCGCCCATCGCACACTGAGCCGTCGGCCCCCGGTGCGAGCCTGTGCCGGCGCCTTCCGAAGTTCGAGAGTGACCGTGCGGCGCGGCTGCCGCACACGGTGACCGGGTGCCGCTGGCCCGGTCAGTGCGGTCCGGGCCGTCTCGGCGGGCCGAGTCGGCGCCGTCCGTCATCATCCGAACTTCGCCGGAACTTGACCGTACTTCAATAATGCCACGCGGTCGGTCGGACTCCTGAGACTCAGTGACTCTTGCCAGTCCCGCCGCGAGGCTCTGAGCGGCTCGCCGCCCGGCGCTAGCCAGTGACCGGGTGGTTGAACGGCCCGCGGCCGGCCCGCGGGGCTCGCCCGGCGGCAAGGCCGCCTCCGAGGCTCCCGGCGCCGCCGCCGCTCCGACCGACTCACAGAGTCCCACTGGCACTGCCGGCCGAGTCACGGTCACCGGTCCGATCGAGGACTCCAGAGTGCCGGGCCCGCCGGGCCCGGGCGGGGACAGTCACCGGGCCGCCCGCCGCCGGGGCGGGGCCCCGGCGCCCGGCCGGGGGGGCATGCCGGGGCCGGGTCCGTCACCGTGACCCGGCGCTTCAGGAAGCAGTACGGTGAGTGAGAGTCAACCGCTGCGGCTCACTGCGTTGCAAACTTGCCCGGAGTCCGGGTCCGAGTCAGGGCCGCCGGTCCGCGGCTCCACTGTGACTTCGGCCGGAACCGTCTTCGGAACTTGCGGAGTGCCGCAGTCACTGAGTGCCTTGAAGGCTTCCGGGCAAGTTGAACGCCGGATGCTGGCAGCCTGTCGCCATACTGACACATGATTGGCGACTAACGGAGTTTAAGACTACGGTAAAGTCACTGCCAGAGTGCAGCAGGGATTTCGATGCCGCGTAATTTAATGTTCGCCCAAGCCTGCGTGAGAGCTGCGACTCCTTGACGGGAACTTCAGTGAAGCGGCAGTCTGAGCCCCGCTCTCCCTTGCTAATGCCGGTGAGCTCACACGACATCAATACCCGCTACCTCTGCCTGCCTCCCTTCCTGCCCTCGCTTCCATCCGTACTCCTCCAGCGCACCGCTGCCCGTGATTTGGCCTATCCGAAAGGCCTCGAGACTTTCTCGCGGCACCATGAACACCACCCTCACCTTCCATCCAGCTGCTGGGATGCCAAGCCCCGTGAGAGCCTCTGCGAAGAAAGCCAGCTTGAAAGCGTGGACGTTTGCCTCTGTCACCTGCACAAACTCTACTAACTTCCCGCGAGGCTCTACTATGATAGCGTCGTAGCCTCCTTGAAAGGGGTTGACGGGCTTCAAGCAAGTTCTCTCTGCAGGAAGCGTTTGCATGCCTCCCTTTGCATCAAAGGTGATGACTGGACATCCCTCCCATTGCGTGAGCTCTTGAGATCCCCGATACCTCAGGCTCAGCCCGTACTTGATCTTCTTGAAAAAGAAAAGCTCGAAAAGATGGCCCCTTGTAGTCGGATTGCTTGCCCCATACTTTGAGAAAAGCCTCGTCAACGTGTCTAGTTCTACCGCTTCTGCAAGCTTCGTCGCGACATACTTGCTCACAGGCATCCAGATCGATGCCCCGTTGTACTCGAAGCACGCAATCAAGCGGTTTACAGTCTGCGGTGATGAGTCGCCTATGTTGCCATCGAAAATGATTTCTAGGTTTGGACAGAATCTCAAAGCCGTATCCAGCCTCTGTTTCACCAATGATGCGGGCGTCTCGAACATGTACCGACATGAGCCGCCAGCCAGGTAGTATTTCAGCTTGATCTTCTCTCGTTCAGACCTGTTCCTCTTCCATGTCTTCAAGCCCATGCTCGCCGCACTTTCATCCTCCTCCAGCATGCATGCTACACCCTGATAGAAATCGTCCCACTCCACTGCTTCCAGGTACTCACTCTCCGTCCAAGATACAACGGTGTGCTCTTGGAGATTCACCCGATTGTCAGCTTCATCGTTTGTCTTTCCTCGAGAGGACATCGATGTCGCTACTACAACCCGTCGATTCTCTCGATCAGCTAGCAGCCATTTCCTACATGCGTCCAAGAAGTCTACGTGATGTGATTCATGCCTCAAGAACCCGTCCAGGACCACAAAACCCTTCTTGTAGTCCTGCCATTCTTCCAGCATTCTGTTGATTCCTACCCACGAGGAGCGCTTTGGAATGCTGCACGATCTCCTCTTATCGCCGAGGATTTGGATGCAATCAGCGTCGTCGGATGCATTCAGCCTGATGAGCGTTACGCTCCATTCCCTCATGTCAAGAGATAAGCAGAAGGCTAGCGTCGTCGTCGTCTTCCCCGTTCCCGGCGGGCCTTGGATCCAGCCCAGAGCCTGCTTCTCCACCACCTTCTCCCTCAGGAAACAATGCTGATTCTTGAAAGCTTCCCGGCAGTAGAGAAGAAGCTCTCCGTCTCTTTGTAGGTAGGATGCATCGAGACGAAAGTACTTGTTGTCGTTGCAAAAGCCCGTCCGATCCAGTCTTGCATCTGACTCGATCCAAGCAATCGGTGGCACATGGGATCCGGTGCTCTGTCTCAAAAGGATAAGTTTTTCTTCTCCAAGCTGCGTCAGACGTGCTCCAAGCTGCGTCAGACGTGCTCCAATCTGCTCGTGTCTCCTGACAAGGGCAGCCTTCATCGTGGGATCCTGTTCATGTCTGATCTGATCCAGTACCTCCTGGATGTTTTGTTCCACAAGCTGCATCTTTCCTTCTACCCCCCTTATTTTAGCTTCTACATGCTCGATCTTTTCTTCTACCCCCTTGATATCTGTTCCTACAGGCTTGACATATCCTTCTCCTTCCTGCTCGGCAGACTGGTTACTGACATTCATCCCAGAGTAGCACACCCGGCGCCTCTTGCTCGCCTCGTTGTTCCCTTCCGGCGATGACTCGCATATCTCCCCCCCTCCCGAGATATCACCTCGTCCTCCCTCCCTAGCGCCCATAGCCCTCGCCCCTCGCCCTCTTGCTTCTCTCTGCGGGCTGCGCATCTTGACCTCAGCAAGCGGGTCCTTGTCAGCCTTGCCGACCTGCTCTGCCATACAGCGCACCGAGCAGTACCCACGGATATACGGCACTCGGTAGGGGTCATCAGTGGGGGTACTAAAGAAAAACCTTTCACCAATGGTGCGCCGCGAGGGTCGACGGAGAAGTGTGGACTTGAAGCTGGGCAGCGACATGTATGTTACAAGTAAAGGAGCGAAGAATGTTCGTATGATCAGAACGTGTAAGAAGACTAAAAGCTTACAGATCCATAGCTTACAGATCCTTACCACGTTGAAGCACTGTCGAGCTAGGCCACCTTGCAAGCTGACGTGCTTGATGCTTTGACTCTTCACGTCCCTCATGCGTCATGGTTGATGGCTTTCATCGCTGACATGATCATGGCATGTGCATGAGCTGCTTGTTGCTAGACTTCAGACATGGCAAATTGCGATGGCGACGGGATGCAGCAGACATTCATGAGTCTCGCTTGGTTCTCGTATGATTCAAGGAGGAGACCCATGTGACCTGTAAGCTACATGATCTCACTCTGCCCTCTTTAGGCCCACATCTGATCTTGAGGGGCAGATGGAGAGATGGAGACAGATGGTTGCAGTGTTGGATGATGACATTCAATGTTGTGGTCGTCAATCGTCTCCTTCAATGGTTGCTCACGCTCTCTGAAGGAACTGTGTGCCAGGAGGCACCAGGCACGATGAGAGTGCAAATCTGACGCAATAAAGGGCTATCAGAATGAAGCCTGGTACTCACGTTTGAAACTGACTTCCTGGGTTACCCAGGGCGCTCAATCTAAGCTCAATCATTCTGCTGGAAAGGACTGCTGGAAAGGACGGGTCTTGTGAAACAAACTGGCAGGGGCTGAATATCCGTGCTGGGTTACAAACGAAGAACGGGCGAGCCTGGAGTACAAGCAGCCTCCTCGTGTGCGTCAAAGCATTGAGTACAAGCAGCCTCCTCGTGTGCGTCAAAGCATTGAGTACAAGCAGCCTCCTCGTGTGCGTCAAAGCATTGAGTACAAGCAGCCTCCTCGTGTGCGTCGCAGGATGGAGTACAAGCAGCCTCCTCGTGTGCGTCGCAGGATGGAGTACAAGCAGCCTCCTCGTGTGCGTCGCAGGATGGAGTACAAGCAGCCTCCTCGTGTGCGTCGCAGGATTGAGTACAAGCAGCCTCCTCGTGTGCGTCGCAGGAATGAGTACAAGCAGCCTCCTCGTGTGCGTCGCAGGAATGAGTACAAGCAGCCTCCTCGTGTGCGTCGCAGGATGGAGTACAAGCAGCCTCCTCGTGTGCGTCGCAGGATGGAGTACAAGCAGCCTCCTCGTGTGCGTCGCAGGATTGAGTACAAGCAGCCTCCTCGTGTGCGTCGCAGGATTGAGTACAAGCGGCCTCCTCGTGTGCGTCGCAGGAATGAGTACAAGCAGCCTCCTCGTGTGCGTCGCAGGATGGAGTACAAGCAGCCTCCTCGTGTGCGTCGCAGGATTGAGTACAAGCAGCCTCCTCGTGTGCGTCGCAGGATGGAGTACAAGCAGCCTCCTCGTGTGCGTCGAAGGATGGAGTACAAGCAGCCTCCTCGTGTGCGTCGGAGGACGGGGCTCTCCTCCCGACTGGGTCTGCAAGCGATTCAGCTATGGCTTGCGCTTGCACATGACTGCTCTGCCAACGGTGGTGACTCAAATCAATGGGTAACGCTTCAGAGCTCGGCGAACTTCCCTTGACTTTCGCCTGCTTCAGGAGGCCACAGTGAAGATCGATAACAAAACGAATACCAAGTACCATGATGGCGGCATGGTGGTACTGGGGCCGACAATCGTCAGGTCTACTCCGCGCAGGTTGATCGTTCATTCTCCGGGGGCGGCGTAAGCACTGAGCGTAAGTCCGGTATTCCTGGCAAGGAACTTCGGAACTTCGGAACAAGCCTGAACTTGGGCTCCAAAGAGCCTCGTGGCAGGCTCGGCAGGAGTCCAAGAGCGGTGGAGACTCCTCCTCTCGAAGAACGTCGACCAGCACCGTACAAGAGACTCAGGGAGAGAATCGGGCTAGCCATGATGAGCTTATTGAGTCATGGTACGGTACCGGGTAGCCTGGAGAGGATGGCCCGGGATACTCAATACTATGAGTAATCATTCAGTCCTGTACGGTGCTTGCCGCACTGCACACCAGCCTGCGTGACGGTGGCAACCGTTCAAAGTACCGGTTCAACGGCCCTTCAACAGTGCCCGGCCGGCCGCGGCCGCGCGAGTCACCCGGGCCGTGGCCGCGGGCAGTGACCCCGCCGCTGAGTACCGGCGTACGGCGGTAGTACCGGCCGCCCGGCGCGGCGGCCCCGGCCCGGTTGCCTCCCGGCGAGTCCCCGGTTCCGACCGGCCCGGCGCAAGTCGGACCGGGCTGGCCCGGCGCGAGGCGCCCATCGCACACTGAGCCGTCGGCCCCCGGTGCGAGTGCCGGCGCCTTCCGAAGTTGGAGAGTGACCGTGCGGCGCGGCTGCCGCACACGGTGACCGGGTGCCGCTGGCCCGGTCAGTGCGGTCCGGGCCGTCTCGGCGGGCCGAGTCGGCGCCGTCCGTCATCATCCGAACTTCGCCGGAACTTGACCGTACTTCAATAATGCCACGCGGTCGGTCGGACTCCTGAGACTCAGTGACTCTTGGCAGTCCTAGCCAGCCTGTGACGGTGGTTGAACGGCCCGCGACCGGCCCGCCAAGCTCGCCCGGCGGCAAGGCCGCCTCCGAGGCTCGCCGCCGCCGCTCCGACCGTACCGACTCACAGAGTCACTGGCCGAGTCCGATCGAGGACTCTCAGAGTGCCGGGCCGGGCCCGCCGGCCCCGGCAATCTGGGGACACTGTAACGGGGCGGCCGGGGACACTGTAACCGGGCCGCCCGCCGCCGGGGCCGCGGGGCCCGGCGCCCGGCCGGGGGGGCATGCCGGGGCCGGGTCCGTCACCGTGACCCGGCGCTTCAGGAAGCAGTGAGTGAGAGTCAACCGCTGCGGCTCACTGCGTTGCAAACTTGCCCGGAGTCCGGGTCCGAGTCAGGGCCGCCGCGCCGGGCTTCGGAAGTTCGGGGGAGTCCCGGCCCGGGCCGCACACGGTCCGCGGCTCCACTGTGACTTCGGCCGGAACCGTCTTCGGAACTTGCGGAGTGCCGCAGTCACTGAGTGCCTTGAAGGCTTCCGGGCAAGTTGAACGCCGGACGCTGGCAGCCTGTCGCCATACTGACACATGATTGGCGACTAACGGAGTTTAAGACTACGGTAAAGTCACTGAGTGCAGCAGGGATTTCGATGCCGCGTAATTTAATGTTCGCCCAAGCCTGCGTGAAAGCTGCGACTCCTTGACGGGAACTTCAGTGAAGCGGCAGTCTGAGCCCCGCTCTCCCTTGCTAATGCCGGTGAGCTCACACGACATCAATACCCGCTACCTCTGCCTGCCTCCCTTCCTGCCCTCGCTTCCATCCGTACTCCTCCAGCGCACCGCTGCCCGTGATTTGGCCTATCCGAAAGGCCTCGAGACTTTCTCGCGGCACCATGAACACCACCCTCACCTTCCATCCAGCTGCTGGGATGCCAAGCCCCGTGAGAGCCTCTGCGAAGAAAGCCAGCTTGAAAGCGTGGACGTTTGCCTCTGTCACCTGCACAAACTCTACTAACTTCCCGCGAGGCTCTACTATGATAGCGTCGTAGCCTCCTTGAAAGGGGTTGACGGGCTTCAAGCAAGTTCTCTCTGCAGGAAGCGTTTGCATGCCTCCCTTTGCATCAAAGGTGATGACTGGACATCCCTCCCATTGCGTGAGCTCTTGAGATCCCCGATACCTCAGGCTCAGCCCGTACTTGATCTTCTTGAAAAAGAAAAGCTCGAAAAGATGGCCCCTTGTAGTCGGATTGCTTGCCCCATACTTTGAGAAAAGCCTCGTCAACGTGTCTAGTTCTACCGCTTCTGCAAGCTTCGTCGCGACATACTTGCTCACAGGCATCCAGATCGATGCCCCGTTGTACTCGAAGCACGCAATCAAGCGGTTTACAGTCTGCGGTGATGAGTCGCCTATGTTGCCATCGAAAATGATTTCTAGGTTTGGACAGAATCTCAAAGCCGTATCCAGCCTCTGTTTCACCAATGATGCGGGCGTCTCGAACATGTACCGACATGAGCCGCCAGCCAGGTAGTATTTCAGCTTGATCTTCTCTCGTTCAGACCTGTTCCTCTTCCATGTCTTCAAGCCCATGCTCGCCGCACTTTCATCCTCCTCCAGCATGCATGCTACACCCTGATAGAAATCGTCCCACTCCACTGCTTCCAGGTACTCACTCTCCGTCCAAGATACAACGGTGTGTTCTTGGAGATTCACCCGATTGTCAGCTTCATCGTTTGTCTTTCCTCGAGAGGACATCGATGTCGCTACTACAACCCGTCGATTCTCTCGATCAGCTAGCAGCCATTTCCTACATGCGTCCAAGAAGTCTACGTGATGTGATTCATGCCTCAAGATCCCGTCCAGGACCACAAAACCCTTCTTGTAGTCCTGCCATTCTTCCAGCATTCTGTTGATTCCTACCCACGAGGAGCGCTTTGGAATGCTGCACGATCTCCTCTTATCGCCGAGGATTTGGATGCAATCAGCGTCGTCGGATGCATTCAGCCTGATGAGCGTTACGCTCCATTCCCTCATGTCAAGAGATAAGCAGAAGGCTAGCGTCGTCGTCGTCTTCCCCGTTCCCGGCGGGCCTTGGATCCAGCCCAGAGCCTGCTTCTCCACCACCTTCTCCCTCAGGAAACAATGCTGATTCTTGAAAGCTTCCCGGCAGTAGAGAAGAAGCTCTCCGTCTCTTTGTAGGTAGGATGCATCGAGACGAAAGTACTTGTTGTCGTTGCAAAAGCCCGTCCGATCCAGTCTTGCATCTGACTCGATCCAAGCAATCGGTGGCACATGGGATCCGGTGCTCTGTCTCAAAAGGATAAGTTTTTCTTCTCCAAGCTGCATCTTATCGTCTCCAAGCTGCTTCTTATCATCTCCAAGCTGCTCGTGTCTCCTGACAAGGGCAGCCTTCATCGTGGGATCCTGTTCATGTCTGATCTGATCCAGTACCTCTTGGATGTTTTGTTCCACAAGCTGCATCTTTCCTTCTACCCCCCTTATTTTAGCTTCTACATGCTCGATCTTTTCTTCTACCCCCTTGATATCTGTTCCTACAGGCTTGACATATCCTTCTCCTTCCTGCTCGGCAGACTGGTTACTGACATTCATCCTAGAGTAGCACACCCGGCGCCTCTTGCTCGCCTCGTTGTTCCCTTCCGGCGATGACTCGCATATCTCCCCCCCTCCCGAGATATCACCTCGTCCTCCCTCCCTAGCGCCCATAGCCCTCGCCCCTCGCCCTCTTGCTTCTCTCTGCGGGCTGCGCATCTTGACCTCAGCAAGCGGGTCCTTGTCAGCCTTGCCGACCTGCTCTGCCATACAGCGCACCGAGCAGTACCCACGGATATACGGCACTCGGTAGGGGTCATCAGTGGGGGTACTAAAGAAAAACCTTTCACCAATGGTGCGCCGCGAGGGTCGACGGAGAAGTGTGGACTTGAAGCTGGGTAGCGACATGTATGTTACAAGTAAAGGAGCGAAGAATGTTCGTATGATCAGAACGTGTAAGAAGACTAAAAGCTTACAGATCCATAGCTTACAGATCCTTACCACGTTGAAGCACTGTCGAGCTAGGCCACCTTGCAAGCTGACGTGCTTGATGCTTTGACTCTTCACGTCCCTCATGCGTCATGGTTGATGGCTTTCATCGCTGACATGATCATGGCATGTGCATGAGCTGCTTGTTGCTAGACTTCAGACATGGCAGATTGCGATGGCGACGGGATGCAGCAGACATTCATGAGTCTCTCTTGGTTCTCATATGATTCAAGGAGGAGACCCATGTGACCTGTAAGCTACATGATCTCACTCTGCCCTCTTTAGGCCCACATCTGATCTTGAGGGGCAGATGGAGAGATGGAGACAGATGGTTGCAGTGTTGGATGATGACATTCAATGTTGTGGTCGTCAATCGTCTCCTTCAATGGTTGCTCACGCTCTCTGAAGGAACTGTGTGCCAGGAGGCACCAGGCACGATGAGAGTGCAAATCTGACGCAATAAAGGGCTATCAGAATGAAGCCTGGTACTCACGTTTGAAACTGACTTCCTGGGTTACCCAGGGCGCTCAATCTAAGCTGAATCATTCTGCTGGAAAGGACTGCTGGAAAGGACGGGTCTTGTGAAACAAACTGAGAGGGGCTGAATATCCGTGCTGGGTTACAAACGAAGAACGGGCGAGCCTGGAGTACAAGCAGCCTCCTCGTGTGCGTCGAAGGATGGAGTACAAGCAGCCTCCTCGTGTGCGTCAAAGGATGGAGTACAAGCAGCCTCCTCGTGTGCGTCAAAGGATGGAGTACAAGCAGCCTCCTCGTGTGCGTCGCAGGATGGAGTACAAGCAGCCTCCTCGTGTGCGTCGCAGGAATGAGTACAAGCAGCCTCCTCGTGTGCGTCGCAGGATGGAGTACAAGCAGCCTCCTCGTGTGCGTCGCAGGATGGAGTACAAGCAGCCTCCTCCTGTGCGTCGCAGGAAGGAGTACAAGCAGCCTCCTCGTGTGCGTCGCAGGATTGAGTACAAGCAGCCTCCTCGTGTGCGTCAAAGGATTGAGTACAAGCAGCCTCCTCGTGTGCGTCGCAGGATGGAGTACAAGCAGCCTCCTCGTGTGCGTCGCAGGATGGAGTACAAGCAGCCTCCTCGTGTGCGTCGCAGGATGGAGTACAAGCAGCCTCCTCGTGTGTGTCAAAGGATGGAGTACAAGCAGCCTCCTCGTGTGCGTCAAAGGATGGAGTACAAGCAGCCTCCTCGTGTCCGTCGCAGGATGGAGTACAAGCAGCCTCCTCGTGTGCGTCGCAGGATTGAGTACAAGCAGCCTCCTCGTGTGCGTCGCAGGATGGAGTACAAGCAGCCTCCTCGTGTGCGTCGCAGGATGGAGTACAAGCAGCCTCCTCGTGTGCGTCGCAGGATGGAGTACAAGCAGCCTCCTCGTGTGCGTCGCAGGATTGAGTACAAGCAGCCTCCTCGTGTGCGTCGCAGGATGGAGTACAAGCAGCCTCCTCGTGTGCGTCGCAGGAATGAGTACAAGCAGCCTCCTCGTGTGCGTCGGAGGACGGGGCTCTCCTCCCGACTGGGTCTGCAAGTGATTCAGCTATGGCTTGCGCTTGCACATGACTGCTCTGCCAACGGTGGTGACTCAAATCAATGGGTAACGCTTCAGAGCTCGGCGAACTTCCCTTGACTTTCGCCTGCTTCAGGAGGCCACAGTGAAGATCGATAACAAAACGAATACCAAGTACCATGATGGCGGCATGGTGGTACTGGGGCCGACAATCGTCAGGTCTACTCCGCGCAGGTTGATCGAGCGGCGAAGTTCATTCTCCGGGGGCGGCGTAAGCACGGAGGCTGAGCGTCACTTGAAGTCCGGTATTCCTGGCGCCATGATGAGCTAATAATGATTGAGTCACGGGCATGCCACGGTACGGTACCGGGTACTACCGTTGCTCACTGGAGTCCGACGGTCACGCTCTCTGAAGGAACTGAGGCGATGACTAAGGGAGAACCGGGACTCGGAATCACTACTGGCTAGTAGTACTGAGACTCCCGTTAGTATTAAGTTCAAGTACTATAGCACAGCCTTCCTCACATCCGACTGGCCCCCACGCCGGTGGCAGGAATACTGACGTGACCGTCGGAGGCTATCATAGTACTAACCGTTGAACGGTCATGACACTCAGCCGAGATCCGATGATCCGATCGGACACACTGTCACTGTGACAGTGAGAGACGCCGCCGGGCCGGCCGCGGGCATCCGATCAGATGATAATGTCACTGAGTCAGGCTCCGCATCTCAAGGCCCGACCGTCGGAGAGTTTCTGCCTAGTAGGACTCGGCGCGGCCCGGGAGCGGCCCGAGCATGACGGGCCCAGTCCAGCCGGGCCGCCGGGACCGTACGTCGGGGGCCCGGCCAGCCTGCCGGGCCGCGGGCTGACCGTACCGTAGTACTAACGTAGGGTGGTAATTCTTGGGACCCACCCCACATGAGTTCTTTCAAATTAGTTTGATCCACCCCTATACGTTTCCTTTTCCTGAGCTACTCTTTCACCTACCCCACCCTATCTCCTATACACTACCCACCTTACTCAATCATACAGGCGGCCCCCACCCGACGATGCAACAGGCTGGAGACCGTAAGGGCTGGGGTAGTCGACTTTGAACAGAAGCTTGGGAGGACCGGGTCATTTAGAGACAAATGGATGGGTGGCGATCATTCGTCAAATCAGGAAACTACTAGCGAGGGTACTGAATGGGAGGGTAGTACATTGGAATTTGTGGGTAGGGTGGCATGAAGAAGAGCAGTGTCGGAAACATGGGGGTGGATGACGAAGAGGTGGTATGGAACAGGGGGTGCACCTCCAGAAGGAGGGGTGGCCTTTGGCAGTCGGGTGGGAGGTGGGAAAATGAAAGTGACAAGGGAGTAGATAGGATAAATCAATTAGAGGTCCAATTAGTAAAGCACATACCATCAGACTTCAGGATCTGCATTACATATCGGGTGTAACAAGGAGGATGAATGGGGTAGGAGAAAAGTGGGTGGGTCTTTGCATCCCCTACTTTTTAAAGGGGTGATGAGGGCAACAAGTCCACGAAAGGTAGGGTAGTGTATAATAAAACAAGGGGGTACTACAAGGGAAAAGTGGGGTTATGTTCCACATGAGGTAGGGTCATCAATAAGCCGGGAAAGGTAGGGTAGGGTCACAGGGATCCAATGGCGGGATGCGAGGGTGGATTGGTGGGGAAGACGAGAATGAAAACGTGAGAAACAAGGAAGCAGGCGACACGCAAGACATAGTTGAAAGAACCAAGATCAACCCCACCCCAAATCTCATGGCCAAGCCTGCAAGAAAACCTGCCTTATAGTTGCTTTGATCGTAATTGCACTGGAATTCGTAAGAGCTGTGTCAGAATCCACATGGTCTGAAATTCCGGGATCTATCTGACAGACATGACTACTTGAGGATTTATCGTTTTGACCATAGGCAATGAACTACAAGATGTTTTGTGAGTCGTGTTAGCCAGATTGAAATTTACTAGGGAATAGTTGTAACCTGATCTATTCACAGTGCAATGACTAATATGCACGATTGTGCGGATAAAAACAGGTCATGATGATACAGGCATAGAAGCGATCTTGCTGTCTAGATGGTTGACCTTGAATTCTCACACTGCCCTATTTATATACACTGCGAGACCTGAAGAAACAGTGAATTTGTGATGTGCCACTCCCATGCCGTGTTGTTGGTTGAAAGATTGTTTTTCATGGACTTGTTCATTCATATCATATTCACGCCAGTCGAAATTAATTCTTTACACTGCAGACTGATCCTAAGATTGAATTTGGATGTTCATGATGATGGCTGCTGTAAAAGCGAGATATTGCTATCCTGCTAATTTGCGATCCTAAGGTGACCTTTCTCTTCCTTCTTCGAAACCGAGTCCCATTCGCTTTGTAACGTCTGTTTTGATTTTTCTGTCTGGCAGAAAATCAGGATTCAGATCAAGCCATATAGTAATGCTCCGACTCTTGGATTCTGTTGCTTATCCTCTCATGTAGGTGTGAACCTGGTTGCCTCCGTGTACACGCACAAGCATGGAAATGCAGGGTGGTGATGGAAACACCAACAAAAACATTTCAGAAGGTCTGAGTGGTGCCATGTCGGATCCAAAGTTTCCCAAACAGGGTGGCGTTAGTGGGCTCGCCTCACACGAGCATTTGCCTGCGCCTGCTCTTCCACCAATGTCTACAACCATGATGGGAATTTCCTTTCCAGGAAATCAGTCAAAGCCTCTTCCGCAGGGACAGAGCCAGGTCATTGCTCCTGCTAGCACGGATGTCAGCTGAGTGCTTGGCAGGCCTTGTCTAAACCCCTTCAGTCAACCCTCCCGGGACTCCAGGCCTCCAACATTGCCAGTCCTTTGCCTGGTGTGAAGCCTGTGATGCACTCCGGCGGACTTGCTGCTGGAGGAAATTTGCCGCAAACTTCTTCACAGCCGCTCCCTGGATCCTTGTTGCTGGGGTCCCATGCCCTTCCTCAGGCGTCCATAGGAACTTCTTTGCTTGCCAGTCAAAGTGGTCCCCTTCAGACACCCCTCCAGCCTCTTGCGCAAGTGGTTGACTTATTGCATACGATTCTCTGCATGGAAGGTGATGGTTTGCTCGCAGGTTCAAACTGCAAACTCTGGACTGCAGACAGCGGCGCTTCAGTCTCAAGGGCTCTCGACGCTAAAGCCAATTACCACAACACAAACAAATACAAGTGCTACAAGTGCGCTGAATCTATCAATGCCACAACCTTCTGTGCAATTGCCAGCACAGACTTCACAGAGCTTGGTGATTGTTATATGCATGATTGGTCAAGATTGAGTCCTAACCTCTTCTTTGAAGAATTCAACGATTTCCATGTCTGCAGGACCAAATTTTCATGTCCGGGTAAATTTTGCGTGCGTATTGGTTTGGCTTGTTGACGCAGTGGTGTAGGTGAGCCAAGGCAATTCGAAATCACAGAACGAGCAGAAGAAACAGGTTTTGATTTTGTCTTGGTCTCCCTTGTAATAACAATGCAAAAGTTGAAGGAGACTGATGCTCTCGACTATCTCAATCAAGTGAAGAAGCAGTTTGGGGACAATCCAGAAATCTACAACAAATTTCTTGACATCATGAAAGACTTCAAATCTCATGCTATTGATACCCAGCGGGTGATAGAGAGGGTTTCGAAGTTGTTTCATGGCCATCAGGTTGGCTTGCTACATCTTGTTTTAATCCTAGTCCAGTGAATGATTCACCAGAGTCTCATTTTGGGCTTCAATACATTCCTTCCTGCAGGGTATAAGATCGAAGTACGACCGGCTCCTGCACAGGTTCTTAGATATTCATACTTCAGGTTGATGACGATTTACAGCAGCAACCTCCTGTAGTGCAGCCTCCAAAGAAACTTGCGACACCAGCAGCTCAGAATAAGAAAGCTGCGCCTGAATTCGATCATGCTTATTCTTATGTCTCCAAGATCAAAGCAAGATTTGCCAATCAGCCCAATGTCTATCAGCAATTCCTCCAGATTTTGCAACGATACAAGGATGAAGGGTATGCAATCGCACAGGTATGACTTGTATCGATCGCTCGCTTGTGTTGAGCGCATGATGCCAGGTCAAAGAGCAAGTTGCAGAGTTATTCGCTGGGCACGAAGATTTGCTGGGAGAATTTGGAAACTTTCTTCCGGATCCTTCTGCTAACAAACCATCCGGCGTCTCCGGTGCAGCCATGCCTTCGAAAGCAATGAAGAAACCGAAGGTGAATGGACTTCCTCGGCATGGTCTTGTGCTTGACTATGCCCTCGTCCCAGCCTTCTGCAACCCAGCCAGGGCAGCTGTCTGCCTCACATCCAACTCAGCAGGTGTCACGAGCAGTGCTTCTGACCGTGATAGGCAGTCGGTGAAACCTGTGATTGGCAGAGCGCGAACATGATGGGGCAATTTACAGCCGGAGTATCAACCTTGGCAAACCAGTCTTCTGCCTCCAACAACCAAGCTCAAGGGCAAAATGTGTGATACGTTCGCATGAAACTTGATGTTCTGACGCTTTTGCTTCAAGGATTCCTCGCAATCTGCTACCAATTCATCCACGGTAAAATCACCAATATGCTGGTCTGCTGCTGAAAATTTTGTCAGGCAAAGTCATCGAACAAGAAGCCCGCTGAGAAAAAGCCAGAGCCAATGCCGGAAAATACGAAGGAGGCTGCTTTGCTTGAAAAAATCAAGAAGAAGTTGTCCACGCAGGTGCAACTCGTATCTTTCTATCGTTTTTCTCAAGCTTAGGATGATGCAGGCTCCGAATTGCTACACTGACTTTCTCAAGTGTTTGAGTTTGTACGTTCAAGACGTTCTGACGGCGAATGAGCTGATCACACTGCTGGAAGATCTGATGGGAGGTGTGCTAACTTTCATGCCACCTGTCGTACGGCTCTCATCCTGATCTTTTCGTTGCAGGCCCTGGTTTTCGTGAGTGCTTTGAGGAGCTCAAGCATTACTTGGGGATTCGAGATGGGCCTAACAACAAGTACAAGACGAACGTACCGATCAGCGAGATTGATTTCAGCAACTGTGCTTCCATGGGCACAAGCTACAAATGTCTGCCGGCCGATTATCCATTGCCGACTTGTGCGGGACGTACGGAGCTTTGCGATGAGGTATGTCAAGTGCTGCTCCTTTTGCCCATTTGCCTGATGCCGAAGTCTTCTTGCTATCAATCTTACGTGTCAAATGTGAACCGCCTAGGTGCTAAACGATGAATGGGTCTCCGTGCCTTCTGGTTCAGAAGATTATAGCTTTACACATTACAGAAAGAATCAGTATGAGGTTGTTGGTGCTGGAAGTATGGTGCCGTGAACGTCTGACGTGCGTCTAGGAGTCGCTCTTCAAATGCGAGGACGATAGGTTCGAGCTCGACATGCTTATCGAGACCAACGCGTCAGCCATCAGGGCGATGGAGCCTCTGCTGGAGGTCACCTCGCTCCCTGAAATGGAATGTGAAGTGACTAGAGCGTCCAGGAGTGCGACAAGGACAGAAGTCGATCAGCTAAGATCAACATTTCATCGCTAAAGGTGAACACCAAATCCTTAACATTGTCAGCCCGTTTAAGAAATGCTCTAGGCCATTCACTACAAGGCGATCGAGCGAGTTTACGGCGACCATGGGCAAGAAATTACTGAGCATGTCAAACGCGCTCCCCGTGTGGCTCTCAGTGTCGTCCTTCCACGTTTGAAACAGAAGGATGAAGAATGGAGGAAAGCCAGGAGGTGGACCCGATTCATTTCGCTGTCTGCTCCGAGTTGCTCTGAAACTATTGCTAGGGACATGAACCGCATCTGGCGAGAGGTCTACAAGGACAACTATTATAAATCTTTGGACCATAGGAGGTGGGACACTTGCATGTATACATTGCCCCAATGACCTTCTTTCCAGTTTCTACTTCAAACAAATTGACAAGAAGGGATTGAGCGCGAAGAGCTTCTTGGGAGAGATCAAGCAGAGTCAGGAAGTTGGTTCAAGCAAGGAGGAGTCTCCTTACCTTGTTTTCTCCCTTGGAAGGAAAGACATTCATCAAGATATCCTCGAAGTTGTCGGCAAGAGTGCGGCAAACAAGTTGATGGAAGGAGCCGAGGCGCGAGTTCGCAAATTCTTCCACATCTTCCTTCACGTGTTCCTGGGCCTGAAGAAGCGATGCATTGACGACGTTCGGGCTCGCGCGAGGATGACGACGAAGAAGGAAAGAAAGTCGGATCAAGACAAAGACAAGGATTTCCTGAACCTCAGGAATCGTAGTCTTTCCAAAGAAGATGAAGAAGCGAAAGACGAAGACGAAGAGATGAAGGAAATGAATGACGACGAGAAAGAATCGACAGAAACCAAAACGGTTGGTGACGATACGGATGAAGGCGAAGAAGTTGCCAAGACAAACAGGGAGCAGGTTGAGAAAGTCAAAGATGCTGAGGATGAAGATGAAGAAGAAGAAACGGAGGAGGAGTCAGAAGATGAGGACCATGACATCTGGCAGTCAGTTCACAGGTGCACACAGATATGAAAGTTCCTGTAAGCTAACAGCATCTCGTTAGTCTTTCGACAGAGTTTCTGCCTCTCAAGACTTATGCTGAAGAAAAAGTGAGGTATACCAGGTTGTGACATTACGATTAAGTGCAATCAACAGAATGGACAAGTTGATGACATCATGTTCTCTTCATATCCCAAGGCTCAAAGGTTGTCTTTGTTGTTGGATGAATTTATACCCACCCGTTGCAACTCATATGCGAACTCTACTTCTCTCTTGTGTTCTGCGTCATCAAAATCATGATGATGCTTTTTACCTGGCTTCTTCTGACACGAATGAAACAACAGCGGAGTTCACGTATTCTACGGAAATCTGTCCTGTTATGTATTCTTTCGCTTGTATCAAAAACTTTACGAGGTCTGCCTTGAGACCTGAACGTGATCCATCAATTTTGAATGGCTTGCAGCGCTTGCTGAAAGCAAAAAATCTCGCCAACGAGATGTCCAAGGTGATTCTTTTGGTGGTTACAGTCGAGGTTTGACTCTCAACAGCGCGAGGAGGAGGTAGAGATCAACAGGGATCAAGAGCCAAAATCAGGAAGCCAAACAGCCGAAACCGGTAAGAGACTCGCTGACCCCGTGCCTCGCCGGCTCCTCACAGATCATCAGATGCACCATGTGCTGAGCAGGAGGGCAGCAAGAGCGCTGAAGCGATCTACAAGAAGTTCATGAATATGCTGATCCAGCTGGTGGAGGAAGCCATCGATACCTCAAAGGCATGCGGAGAAATGAGAAATGAGGCACGGTAACTTGCTGTGTATCAGTTCGAAGATGATTGCCGGATGCTCCTTGGAACTAATTCCTATGAGCTTTACACGCTTGAGAAGGTAACACTCCTATCCCCTCTTGTTGTCTACTCGAGCGTCTTCGTGCTTCGTGTCGCTCTCTCATCCTCCCTCAGGTCGTGGAGAAGCTTCTCGGTCAGGTCCAGTCCATCACCTCGGAGTCGAGCACCCAGACAGGCGCGCGGCACCTTGCTCTCATGGAGTACGAGTGTCTCCGCACTGACGCTGAGAACTGGGAGGTGCTCGAATCTCGTGCTCCCGCTCGGCCCAGCTGACATCTCAATCTCAGGACATCAGCCCGCTCGACTACCTCGGAAACGCGTCCTGTCTGAGCGGAGAAGAGGTGAAAGAGACAAGCAGTGAGAGGGGAGAGCTGACGAGGAAGCAGGGCTGCTTCGCTTTCTTTTACAGCACCAAGGATGAGAAACTAACAATCGCGCTGCTAGACGTGAAGGAAGGCGGCAAAGCTGACACCCGGTAACTTACAGCAGTTGTTGAGCGTCGAGGGCTGATTTTGTCATGATAGCAACGAAAGGAAACGAGAGGACTGGATTGACGATCTCTTGTCTACAATAGCTGATTCAGATGCTGTCGACAAGCGTCCGTTCCTGACCCGAAGCCTGAATAAGTGTCTCGACAAGTACGGGAAAGAAGAGGAGAAGTTTGTCCGCATTGGGTGACTCCACCTTTGCTTCTCGCTCCCGTATCTGACCCCCCACAAGCTGCATGGAGATCAAGTGCAGCGACAGCCGCGTCTCGTTCGGGCCGGTAGGGCTGGGAGCATGCGAGCGACTCGTTGACTTGGTGCAGATGACCAACGAGTGTCAGTACCGACGAAAATTCTCCAGGGACGCCTCCTACTACTCGACCTCGAGGTCGATCGTGATGGGTCAAGGCTGTCGACTGATCCCCCTCCTTCCCCTGCAGGCGAGCCAAGAAAGTTGCGGCATGGCAGGAAGAGCGTCTGAAGAAGATCCCTGAAGAAGCTGCCGCTGAGGCTGCGCGACTCGCCGAGCTCGAGGTGAGCAAAACCTTTTAGCTGCGGCTGTTCTGATGACTTGGTCAGGCGGCTCAGAGAGCAGAAGAGGAGGAGGAGGTGCGATGGTTCGTAAGGTAAAGGAGTGCTGGACTGATGCGTTTGCAGGATGATGAGAACGAGGAAGATGAGGAGCAGGAGACAGGAGAGAGGGAGGGTGAGTCGTCGTCGCCCGTGCGTTTATCTCATCACGTGAAATGGAGCAGATGAAGAAGGCGAAGGCGAAGGCGATGCAGAAAACGAAGCTGAGGCCGAGGAAGAGGGAGGCCTTGATCAGCTCGTGAAGGCTGGACAGCATGAGAGCGCCGTGAGCAAGGCAGCAAGTGAAGCACAGGAAGAGGTAGCGGCTACCATGATGCATACGTCGTTTGACTGCAACAGCAGGAAAAGTCGGAGCCCATGGAGGACGTGACGTCTGAGAAGAACGACAAGGAGGAGGCAGGAGAGGAGGCCAAACCTGCCAGCAAGAGACCCAGCAAGACGAAGAGAGCGGAGGAGAGCAAGGAAAGTAAAGAGTCGAAGCGCGCAAAGAGGGAGACAAAGGAAGCCAGCAACGATGAAGATCCTGCGAATGCTCAAGAGGTGTTGGAGGCGGGGAGGAAGTAGCTCAGGCTCATTGAGTCCTGCAGGAGTCAAAGGAGGAGGAGGAGGAGAAGGAGGATGCAGTCAAGGTACGGGATGACTCGAGGACCGCGTGCTCCTTGACTTTAATTTGCAGAAGGACAAGGCAGGCAAAGACGACAGCTCGGAGTCCAAGTCAAGCAAAGAGGTAAAGCTCTTTGCTCCTCGTCCGCTGTCTGATCTGCCTTCAGAGCAAGGAAGCCAGCGCTGCTCGAGCCTCGCGGAGCAGCAGAAGACGAAGATGAAGATTTTGCATACCTCGAGAGGTTTCTCCGCCTTCCTCTTGCCTTTCCAAGACACAATGACCGTAAGATTTTCGCATGGTTATCAACAACATCAGCTCTATCCCCATCATCTTCATAATATCTTGAAGAGAAGCTGTATCTGAAATGTCTTCAAGCTTTGATAATTTATGAATACATTTATACTGACTCATCTTCTTTTCCTGTCCGTTCCCGTTCCTTCTGCTTCAACTTTCCTTTTCTGCTGTTGCCGTCCGTCGCCGTGTCGCTTTGTCTCCGTTTCTCTCTTCCAACAGATTCTGCTTAGTTTGCCGATTTAACCAATTCCAAGGTTTGTTGGGATGAGATTGGCATGGCAATCATCTCTATGCCGAATATTCGAATTCATCAACGTTTGGTGTTGGTCTTCAGACAGGAGAAGAAACATTGGAGCGGATACCATCTTCATTTTAACAGCAATTTATTATTTCTATTTCACATCTTACAACCAGAACGGATTTTCTACTTGCATCCATCCATCATCAAAGCGCTGCTCCTTTCTGGCAGCATCCTCAAAGAAGAAGTCCTGCCCTCTCCTCATCCAATCATTCGACACATCTAGTTTCACATCCCCCATCACATTCGCTTCAGCATCAGCGGGCCTTGAAGCACAAGTCACGGGCTCTGGCGATCCCGGGGAGTGCGGGCTCGAGGTCTTGCTGGCATCATCCTTGGCTTTCTTGGCTGCATACTTCCTATGAATCTTGCGCACGTAGGCATCGTCGTAGTGGCCGGGCATGCCGACCTCGGGGTTCTTCTTGTAGGGCCACCGGCTGACTCCCAACTTGCGACAAGCCTTCTTCATAGCCGTCGAAGAGATCCCGAGACGCTTAGCAGCCTCAGTGAGCGAAGTGTCGGAGTACATGTCGAGGATCTCCAAGGTAATGCAGACAGGCCCGGTCGAGTCCTTCATCTGCTGCCCGGCTTTCCTTCTTGGGATCACTGTAGAGACGGCACCATTGCTGGCAGACTCCATCGAGTTGAAGTTGAGAGACATTCCGTGCATGTCTGGAACCAAATTCTCCATGCCCATCATCATGGAGTTAGAAGGGAGCAAATTGTCTGTGTAGGGAACAACATTGGGAGCAAACGAAAACATCTGTGGCTTGCTCTCGAACATCTCCTGGGGAGCAGGCGGCATTGCAGTATTCATGTGCACCAAATCACCGGTATTACGCATGTAAGGCATTTCTGCCGGCACTTCTTGCGGTTGCGACCATTCACATTTATCGTAGGCAGGATTGAAGATTGCCATCATGTGCGTAATAACCCCCATTCCATTGACAACCGGATAAACCTGAACGTCGCAGAAGACCTCAGTACAGTCGATCGTTGAGGTAAACATGCTGCCGAACTGGCTTGTTCCATATTGAGCTTCATTAAACAGGCTGGCCCACACGGAAAGATCTGTCCTTGGTCCTTGAATCATTCTCAACGTGCGCCCTCTGATCTGATGGTCGGAGATACCATAGAGGTATGTAAATGCTGAACTGACGTACTCAACGTGAAACGGTTGAGAGATGCCCAAAACAACCTTAGCCATCCCGTCGTCAGCCATGGCGGCCTTGCTGTATACCACGTCTGCAGGTTTCATGGTGAGCGAGCAAGCGACAGGCTCGTTGTTCTCCAGGATTGGCTTGGAGTTGACAGTGAGCACAAGATAGTTTCCGGAGCTGGTGTACATAGTAATCGCAGCCTTGGACTCCTTCCCCATCAATGCGGCTTGAATGAGCATGCTCACTTTTCGTACGTCTGTAGCAGGCCCCTGAATCAGCTTCAAGCTTCTTCCCGCGACTTCCTCTCGTGAAAGCTTGAAGAGATCGAGCCACTCCTGACTAACGCGAAAGATCTTATGAGGTGCTGTCAGGCCAACAACCAGTGTAGAGACTCCAGTTTCGAAGTCGATGGCACCGTTGTAGTTCTCCATAGTTTCAATTGCAGCTGGCTGGAACGGTCTCTCAGCTGAATACGCTGAGTTTTCCCAGCCAAAGTTTACGCTCTGAGGAAAAATTGTTTCCATGGTGCAAGAATAGTCGAGGACAAAGCTGCCTGAAAAGGCGAGAGCAAAAAAAATCGAATCAAAATGAAATCAGCGACACGGATAGAGCTGAAGACAAGGGTGACAGTGGAGGAATAGGTTGAATGAAATGTGTTCGAGAAGAGAAGAGGGGAGAGGGGGGGAGGGGAAGCGTAGGAGAAGGGCGTGTAGGGGGTTGAGCAGCGAAGGTGATGGAGGAAACGGGGAATGGAAGGGATTGTAAGCACGGGGAGAGGAAGGAGACAACAGGAAGGGAAAGGGGGGGGTAGACCACCCCACCCTCTTCGTATTTTCAACTACCAAGTACCCTTCGCTCTCCTGAACAGATATGGGTAGTGCGTTTTAGGATGGGGTAGGTCACATCAGCAGAAAGAAGCTCAACTCAAGGTAGGTGGTGAAACAGTTTCTACTACCCCATCATTGCATAGCAATTTTCCATTAAAATATATGGTGGGTTTGTGAAGAGACCATCGGTTTAGGGGTGGGGGTATCTCAACCACAGCGCACGAGTCCGTGACAGGGGGTGGTCTAACCATGGGGGTTCCATGGCTTGAAATTGGAGGATGGGGTTGGTGTGACATGGT
The DNA here is from genome assembly GCF_000315625.1 of Guillardia theta CCMP2712. NCBI lineage: Eukaryota > Cryptophyceae > Pyrenomonadales > Geminigeraceae > Guillardia > Guillardia theta. Next base: position 31,849 of record NW_005434481.1, read on the forward strand.
GTGAGATTTTCACTGGGGTGAGGGTAGTTCTAAATGGCCTTTGAAGGGTGGGTACCTTAGTGTCAGGGACACCACCAGGTACTTTTGATGTATTATAGATGGGTCCTGGTAATGATGCCGCTCGCTATCGAGACCGGTACCCCTCCTGGATAGAACTGGCGCTCAATGCTACCCCACCCTAACCCCAAGGACCCCCTCATTCGAAGGAATGCACTTTCTGGGCTAGAAGCAAGTAGACCGCTTTTTCTCCTCAACCACCCACCCCACATGATGCCTTTACTTCGATCGGAAGACCCCAAAATCGTGAGATTTGTGACATAGATTACGAGATTTTCATTTCTTTTGTCCTCAGTGTTTGAATATTTCATAAGATCTTTGAAAAATGACATTTGAGCCGGATGCCTTGATGAAATTGAGTTGGTAGGGTAGTGTACTGTGATTGTAGCTGACGATGGGGGACAATGGGGTTGATATATAACTACTTATAAACGACCAAAAACTCTGAATTTGCATCGCTTCGGTTATTATAAGAGCTTTATAGCAATCACGAAAAACATGACTTATAACACGAATTTGTAGGAGGAGGCTGCCATGAGATACCAATCGTTTGGAATCTTAAAGGTCGAGATCTTTGCTGACCCAAAAACCACCCCTCCTTACTATGCGCCCCCACCTACCCACCCCCTCTTCCAATTCCGCCCAAGATTTTGGCCAGATCTTAGCTAAATCTTGAGGAACAAGGGGAAATGTGGTAAACTAGAGCACTCTTGTAACGAGGCTTGCATGACAAGGATAAGGGTCGCTGTTTGTGTGATTCTCTACAAGTAGAAATACAAGAGCCGGGCACCCGATTGATTTCACCTGTGAGCGTGCTTAAGCAGTATCCGGGTAAAGTTTGGTCCCAATTGAAGTAGTCAGGGTCGGAAAGGGAAACACATAAGCACTGGGGTCATATATGGGGTCGTTGGAGACACGTTTTTTTTTAATCAAGATCTCAAACGCAGTTGTTTCAAAGGAGAGCTGACATCATGAATTGGAATATGGTACACACAAGATCTGATCTCCGGTCAGCAGATCTCGTAGAGTGGCAAGATCCGAAACGATATGTTTCTGGGTACAGTCAGGAGTCTTCGTTTCAATGTGATTCCAAAGAATCGAAATTCGCATCTCTTGAATGTGTGTAAAACACGTTCAAGGAGACGGACAAGCGTCGGTCACGTTACTAGTCACGATCCTTATTTGGTGCAAAGGAAATCTGATCTCCTCCAATCTCTATCTAACAGTACCCCCCCACCTCCGATAATCGAATCATGTAGTAGGGGGAAGGGGGTGGTCTTCAAAAATCTGATCCGTCCTTTCGCAGATGGAAACCTCCAGAAGTGTCGAGACTGGGTCGGAAGAACACACCGATCAGATATATCTGCTGACAGGTCTTTATGTGAGAGAGTCTAAAGGTTTGCATGTTTAAAAAAAAAGTTTATGGATATGGTACTAACCAACGGACAGGACTTTGAGTAAAGTAGGACCCCGGGCGCCGGCCGGTGGCCCGGGGCCGCCCCCGGGCCACTGCAGAGCAAGCCTCGGTACCTCGTACTGATCTTTAACTTAACTTTCAGTAAACCCAGGTGCACATCAGTTGCCAGTATGGAGACAGCGTCGGTACTGTGAAGCAAGAGCAACAGCTTCGAGACGACCATGATCTTGCTTATCTTCTCGCATTGACAGAGTGTTCGACACCATGACTCATCTCAATACAACTCTCTCTCAAACTTGCATGAAATTATTCAGCCAAAGTACTCGCATTCAAGGCGAACTTCGTCGTCACTTCGATCTCCAAGACGACCTGTTAATCTACATTGACTGTATTTCTCGTCGCAGGATCTGCATTCCGTAAGCTGCTGGTAAACAAGTTTGAAACAAATTCGGAGATCTTGAGCGGTGCGATGGACTTGGGCTGGAGCTTGGCTGTTGTAGTCTGATCTTGGAGAGTAATGTTGGTTGTTGTCAGCCAAGGCTGATCGCTGACTTGGAATGAGTGAGGGCGACGACGCTGGTCGAGCCTGCTGCTCGGTGTATGTAGCGGCCTGAGCGATGAGATCCATGGCGTCGCGAGCGGCTTGCATGTGAACTTCGATGGCTTCTCTGGACTCGAGTACGAAGTTGAAGAGAAGTTCTCGCCAAGCGCAAGCCTTGAAGCGTGGTTGTGGACTGCAGTACCTCGTGAAGTGGAAAGATTATTCCAACGCCGCTTCAGAGCAATCGTGGCTGCCAGCAAAGACTCCCCGTCAACGCTCTTGAATTCATCTGATGATAGCCTCGGATGCTTTCGATCAAGCAGCGCAGGAAGACGCGGCGTCAGCTTTTTGGTTACGGGGTTCTCTTCCTGACTTGGTCTGCAATTGATTCATCAACGGCTTGCGCTTGCACATTACTGCTCTGCCAACGGTGGTGAAATCAATGGGTAACGCTCAGCGGCTTCAGGACTCGGCCAACTTCCCTTGACTTTCGCCTGCTTAAGGAGGACGCAGTGAAGATCGATAACGAAATGAACACCAAGGACCATGGTAGTACTGGCGGCCGACAATCGTCAGGTCTACTCCATGCAGGTCGGTAATCGTTCATTCTCCTCCCCTCCAACGCACACGAGGAGGCTGCTTTCAACCGGTTGTACTCCATGAAACTCACCCGTTCTTTTCCTGTAACCCATCTACAGATATCCAGCAACTGTCATTTTGTTGCTCAAGACTCGTCCTTTCCAGCAGAATGATGAAGCTTAGATTGACCCTGGGTACCCCAGCAAGTCAGTTTCGAACACGAGTACGAGGCTTCATTCTGATAGCCCTTTATTGCGTCAGATTTGCACTCTCATCGTTCCTTGTGCCTGCGAGAGCAACTATAGAAGGAGACGATTGACCACCACAACGGTGCATGTCATAATCGAACACTGCAACCAGAAAGTGGTGGAGAAGCGAGCTTTTGGCTGGATCCAAGGCCCGCCGGGAACGGGGAAGACGACGACGACGCTAGCCTTCTGCTTGTCTCTTGACATGAGGGAATGGAGCGTAACGCTCATCAGGCTGAATGCATCCGACAACGTTGATTGCATCCAAATCGTGGACGGTAAGAGGAGATCGTGCAGCATTCCAAAGCGCTCCTCGTGGGAAGGAATCAACAGAATGCTGGAAGAATGGCAGGACTACAAGAAGGGTTTTGTGGTCCTGGACGGGTTCTTGAGGCATGAATCACATCACGTAGACTTCTTGGACGCATGTAGGAAATGGCTGCTAGCTGATCGAGAGAATCGGCGGGTTGTAGTAGCGACATCGATGTTGGAGACCCAGTCGGGAGGAGAACCCCGTCCTCCGACGCACACGAGGAGGCTGCTTGTACTCCATCCAGGCTCGCCCGTTTCTTCTTCTGTAACCCAGCACGGATATTCAGCCCCTGTCAGTTTGTTTCACAAGACCCGTCCTTTCCAGCAGTCCTTTCCAGCAGAATGATTGAGCTTAGATTGAGCGCCCTGGGTACCCCAGCAAGTCAGTTTCAAACGTGAATACCAGGCTTCATTCTGATAGCCCTTTATTGCGTCAGATTTGCACTCTCATCGTGCCTGGTGCCTGCTTGCAAGGTGGCCTAGCTCGACAGTGCTTCGACGTGGTAAGGATCTGTAAGCTATGGATCTGTAAGCTTTTAGTCTTCTTACACGTTCTGATCATACGAACATTCTTCGCTCCTTTACTTGTAACATACATGTCGCTACCCAGCTTCAAGTCCACACTTCTCCGTCGACCCTCGAGGCGCACCATTGGTGAAAGGTTTTTCTTTAGTACCCCCACTGATGACCCCTACCGAGTGCCGTATATTCGTGGGTACTGCTCGGTGCGCTGTATGGCAGAGCAGGTCGGCAAGGCTGACAAGGACCCGCTTGCTGAGGTCAAGACGCGCAGCCCGCAGAGAGAAGCAAGAGGGCGAGGGGCGAGGGCTATGGGCGCTAGGGAGGGAGGACGAGGTGATATCTCGGGAGGGGGGGAGATATGCGAGTCATCGCCGGAAGGGAACAACGAGGCGAGCAAGAGGCGCCGGGTGTGCTACTCTGGGATGAATGTCAGTAACCAGTCTGCCGAGCAGGAAGGAGAAGGATATGTCAAGCCTGTAGGAACAGATATCAAGGGGGTAGAAGAAAAGATCGAGCATGTAGAAGCTAAAATAAGGGGGGTAGAAGGAAAGATACAGCTTGTGGAACAAAACATCCGGGATGTACTGGATCAGATCAGACATGAACAGGATCCCACGATGAAGGCTGCCCTTGTCAGGAGACACGAGCAGCTTGGAGCACGTCTGACGCAGCTTGGAGAAGAAAAACTTATCCTTTTGAGACAGAGCACCGGATCCCATGTGCCACCGATTGCTTGGATCGAGTCAGATGCAAGACTGGATCGGACGGGCTTTTGCAACGACCACAAGTACTTTCGTCTCGATGCATCCTACCTACAAAGAGACGGAGAGCTTCTTCTCTACTGCCGGGAAGCTTTCAAGAATCAGCATTGTTTCCTGAGGGAGAAGGTGGTGGAGAAGCGAGCTTTTGGCTGGATCCAAGGCCCGCCGGGAACGGGGAAGACGACGACGACGCTAGCCTTCTGCTTGTCTCTTGACATGAGGGAATGGAGCGTAACGCTCATCAGGCTGAATGCATCCGACAACGTTGATTGCATCCAAATCCTCGGCGATAAGAGGAGATCGTGCAGCATTCCAAAGCGCTCCTCGTGGGAAGGAATCAACAGAATGCTGGAAGAATGGCAGGACTACAAGAAGGGTCTTGTGGTCCTGGACGGGTTCTTGAGGCATGAATCACATCACGTAGACTTCTTGGACGCATGTAGGAAATGGCTGCTAGCTGATCGAGAGAATCGGCGGGTTGTAGTAACGACATCGATGTCTTCTCGAGGAAAGACAAACGATGAAGCTGACAATCGGGTGAATCTCCAAGAGCACACCGTTGTATCTTGGACGGAGAGTGAGTACCTGGAAGCAGTGGAGTGGGACGATTTCTATCAGGGTGTAGCATGCATGCTGGAGGAGGACGAAAGTGCGGCGAGCATGGGCTTGAAGACATGGAAGAGGAACAGGTCTGAACGAGAGAAGATCAAGCTGAAATACTACCTGGCTGGCGGCTCATGTCGGTACATGTTCGAGACGCCCGCATCATTGGTGAAACAGAGGCTGGATACGGCTTTGAGATTCTGTCCAAACCTAGAAATCATCTTCAATGGCAACATAGGCGACTCATCACCGCAGACTGTAAACCGCTTGATTGCGTGCTTCGAGTACAACGGGGAATCGAACTGGATGCCTGTGAGCAAGTATGTCGCGACGAAGCTTGCAGAAGCGGTAGAACTAGACACGTTGACGAGGCTTTTCTCAAAGTATGGGGCAAGCAATCCGACTACAAGGGGCCATCTTTTCGAGCTTTTCTTTTTCAAGAAGATCAAGTACGGGCTGAGCCTGAGGTATCGGGGATCTCAAGAGCTCACGCAATGGGAGGGATGTCCAGTCATCACCTTTGATGCAAAGGGAGGCATGCAAACGCTTCCTGCAGAGAGAACTTGCTTGAAGCCCGTCAACCCCCTTCAAGGAGGCTACGACGCTATCATAGTAGAGCCTCGCGGGAAGTTAGTAGAGTTTGTGCAGGTGACAGAGGCAAACGTCCACGCTTTCAAGCTGGCTTTCTTCGCAGAGGCTCTCACGGGGCTTGGCATCCCAGCAGCTGGATGGAAGGTGAGGGTGGTGTTCATGGTGCCGCGAGAAAGTCTCGAGGCCTTTCGGATAGGTCAAATCACGGGCAGCGGTGCGCTGGAGGAGTACGGATGGAAGCGAGGGCAGGAAGGGAGGCAGGCAGAGGTAGCGGGTATTGATATCGCGTGAGCTCACCGGCATTAGCAAGGGAGAGCGGGGGAGGCGTATGGCAGGCGAGGCAAAGATCCGACAAGGAGCGGCGGCTGGTCACCAAGAGTCTGGGAAGATGATCAGCCTGATGAGATTGACGTGTTGTGGAATAGACTCTTCACTCGCAGGGCCCGGGTAGTGTGTACTGAGAGGTTGAAAGGCAAACTAGTTGATCACTTTCACGTTGTACTTGACTCAACAGTGTCATAATGTGAGACGGTAGCCCAACGTGCCAGTGTCATAATGTGAGACGGTAGCCCAACGTGCATTACGCTCATACAACTTGACTTGGCTTGTGCTTACTTGAGTTCGAAGTCTCTCCGACCGTTCACATCTCCTAAGTTGCGCACCTCAGGGAGTCATTGCGATGTACTGCTGCAATTTCCCTGATCTCCTTGATGAAACGTGCCAATATGAAGCCTCACAGTGAAGGAAACACATGATTCTTGAAGCTTTAAGTCTGCTGCCCACTTGTTACCAAACGGCGGAGGCCGGCCCCCGCTTGGCTTGAAGGTTCAACCGGTTGCCTGCCGACTGGCGGCTCACGGTGGAACCGTATCCGACTCCGGTGGCCGGCGGCGGTCGGAGCCTGGCCGCGTCACTCAGAGGCTTTCATGCGCCCACCCGGAGGTTTTGATGGATCCGATACATGATGCGGCGGCCAGCCGACGGTGCCAGTCAGATAATGATAGCCCCACTGAGCCAAGTTAACAAAAACTCTCCTGTAAACCAAGACGACTTACTCGGCGTGTTTCAAGCCTCGGAGGCAACTTGAATGTAGTGCAGAGACGAAGAGGAGACTCCTTCCCCGGGCCGCGGGCGACCTAGCGTGTGGGTGCTCAGCCTAGACGGTGTGTTTCACATTCTAGCATACAGTCTATGAAGGCTCTCATGTGCTCCTCAATGCCTTGAGCAAAAACTCACTGAGTCAGGTCTTGTTACCATTGAGATTGATGTGATATCTGCTTGACTTGAAGTCACGGAGTTGGCACAGCCTACAAGTCTAACAACTTGACTTGCCAAACTTGTGCTCCCGGCTGAGTCCGTTCAAGCTTAAGTTTGGCAAAGTGGATCGCCCCGGCGGCGGCCGCCGGCGCCGTGGCCCCGCCGGTCCGATCATCATGACGCTACTCAAACGGCGCTACTAGGCCCGGCCACTAGTGCCCATCGGGGCCCGGGCCTGGGCCCGGGCCCGCCGGGTCATGGGTCACCGGGTTGGTACGCCGTGCGCCGGTCCGATCCGATCCGATCGGGCACTGGGCCCGGCCCGGTGACAGTCCGGTCCGATCCGGCTTTTTTTCCTTGGAAGGTTTTCTGGTTACAAGTACCCCTCCTTTCTAGTACATTTCCCAGGACTTGGGATAGGTACGGCTGTCGTTCCAGAACAGGCTGTACCCCAAGCACAATCACCCCGATTTCTTTACCCACCCCTACACACATTCAAGCTCAATTTGAATGTACCCCTCCATTGCACTAGAGGTAGAGGCGGTTCTCAAGTCAAAATCTTACAAATACCCACCCCCACCCTTCTCAAAAACACCCCCTCCTAACGCGCAGCACCAAACAGATCTCACCCCTATTTTCTAGCTCAGTTGTTGAGATTTTTGAGGGTGGGGTAGATGGAGCTGTGGAGCTGCTAGCCAGGGGGACACCCTGTCCTTCGTCAACCTGTCACTATGCAGAGTCGAAGGATCAAAATTTCTTTGTTCTTGCTGATGCATGTTGTGCATGCCTCATATTTTTCCTCCCTCATCTTCATATTCCTGCAGCATGCCCTCCTGCATTCCTGTATCACAATTTGTTTCTCTTTCCTCTCTAAGTGACCCTATCCCTTGGTTCCCTTTGCGATGGGAAACCATCGAATTGTTTATCGAACATTCATGTATCATTGTCTTTGTACGTTACCATCTCCAAGAGGTCTCGTTTGATTATCTTTTCGTTGTGATTCTATCATTTGACTTATGCAAAGTGCATTGTTCCTGGAAATGTATGTCTCGTCTGGTCTGATCAAAAATGTGTTTGCTGCCACATGAAGCTTTAGAATGTAAAAATGCCGATGAATTCTTGATGCTTCTCGAGCTATTTTCAATTGAAACATCGTATCGTTATGTCAAAGTGAAGCGTTGCTGATGCTTGTTTTGTTTTGTTCAGGAACAAAATGGCGGCAGCTGGCGGGTAATTTTTACCATGTTTTGTTTTGAATCTTAATCTCGTTGATCGCAGAGAGGAAAAGAAAGTCTTGAAGAAAAAGAACCCGAATCGCCTCATTGTAGACGATGCTATCAATGACGACAACAGTGTCGTGTCTCTCAACCTGAAGACCATGGAGGAACTTCAGTTGTTTCGTGGAGACACCGTGCTCCTCAAGGGTAAGAAGCGACGTGACACAGTCTGTATTGTGCTGGCCGACGACGATTGCGAAGAGGCAAAGATCCGCATGAACAAAGTTGTCAGGAAGAATCTTCGTGTACGCTTGGGAGACATCGTTGTTGTGCAAGCTTGTCCCGATGTCAGATACGGCAAGAGGATCCACGTTCTTCCTATCGATGACACGATTGAGGGTGTTACTGGAAATCTCTTCGAGGTATGCGGGAAATAATTTCACGTCTGAATGGCTGACATGCTTGTAGACTTTCTTGAAGCCTTATTTTCTCGAGGCTTATCGCCCTGTCCGCAAGGATGATCTTTTTCTTGTCCGTGGTGGCATGAGGGCAGTTGAGTTTAAGGTCGTCGAAACTGATCCTGGCGACTACTGCATTGTTGCCCCAGACACTGTCATCTTTTGTGAGGGAGAACCAATCAAGCGTGAAGACGAAGAACGCTTAGATGACGTTGGTTACGACGATATCGGTGGCGTGCGAAAGCAGCTCGCACAGATTCGTGAGTTGGTTGAGCTCCCCCTCAGACACCCTCAGCTGTTCAAAAGTCTGGGAATCAAACCGCCAAAGGGACTTCTGATGTATGGACCTCCTGGGTCGGGCAAGACTCTCATTGCCCGTGCTGTGGCAAATGAGACCGGTGCTTTCTTCTTCCTCATCAATGGCCCGGAGATCATGTCCAAGATGGCTGGTGAATCTGAGGATAATCTCCGCAAGGCTTTTGCAGAGGTATGGACGACAATTGTTTCAAGATCGTTGAGAGTTATGTTTTTCTTTGCAGGCTGAGAAGAACGCCCCCTCAATCATTTTCATTGATGAGATTGATAGCATTGCACCCAAGCGTGACAAGGTCAATGGAGAAGTTGAGCGACGCATTGTTTCGCAGCTTCTTACTTTGATGGATGGCTTGAAAGCACGTTCTCACATCATTGTCATGGCGGCCACCAACCGTCCCAACAGGTGCTATATCTTTGCGACTCAACGAAAAGCATGCACGATCTGACTTGATTTATTCTTAGCATCGACCCCGCTCTCCGTAGATTTGGAAGGTTCGATCGCGAAGTCGACATCGGTGTCCCAGATGAGACTGGACGTATGGAGGTCTTGAGAATCCATACGAAGAACATGAAGTTGTCAGATGACGTGAACCTCGAGCAAGTTGCTCGTGAGACCCATGGATACGTTGGTGCAGATCTTGCTGCCTTGTGCACAGAAGCAGCACTTCAATGCATTCGTGAGAAGATGGACGTCATCGACCTTGAGGATGAAACTATCGATGCTGAGGTTCTTGAATCCATGGCTGTCTCCAATGATCACTTCAGGACCGCGTTGGGAAGCACGAATCCATCAGCTCTCCGTGAGACAGTTGTTGAAGTTCCCAACGTGACTTGGGACGACATTGGTGGTTTGGAAGCTACCAAGCGGGAGCTGCAAGAAACTGTTCAATACCCGGTTATGTATCCTGAGCAATTTGCGAAGTTTGGCATGAATCCTTCACGCGGTGTGTTGTTCTATGGTCCCCCTGGTTGTGGCAAGACCCTTCTTGCTAAGGCAATTGCAAATGAGTGCCAATCCAACTTCATTTCCATCAAGGGTCCAGAGCTCCTTACCATGTGGTTTGGTGAGTCGGAAGCGAATGTTCGCGAAGTGTTCGACAAAGCTCGCCAATCTGCTCCTTGCGTGCTCTTCTTTGACGAGTTGGACTCTATTGCTAGAGCCCGAGGAAGCTCCGGTGGAGATGCTGGTGGAGCTGGAGACAGGGTGATGAACCAGCTTCTGACGGAGATTGATGGCGTCGGCGAGAAGAAGAATGTCTTCATCATCGGAGCTACGAACCGTCCTGATATCATCGACCCTGCCTTGATGAGACCTGGACGTTTGGACCAGCTTGTGTACATACCACTTCCAGATTATGCATCTCGTGTGGACATCTTGAAGGCTTGCCTACGCAAGTCTCCACTTGCCAAGGATATCAGCATTGATGAAATTGCACGGGTATGCGAAGCGCTTTTCATTTTTTTGTGCGTCTGATGTTTAAACAGGCCACAGAGAAGTTCAGTGGAGCAGATTTGACTGAGATCTGCCAGCGTGCTTGCAAGTACGCCATTAGGGAGTCTATCGAGAAGACCATCCGTTACAAGAAGGAGCTGGAGGCTCGTGGTGAAGACGTCATGGAGGAAGACATTGATCCCGTGCCTGAGATCACTAAGAGCCACTTCGAAGAAGCCATGCGCTTCGCTCGTCGCTCTGTGTCCGACGCTGACATCCGCAAGTACGATATGTTCTCGCAGAAGCTGCAGCAGGAGAGAGGCTTTGGCAGTACCTTCAAGTTTAGTGACAGTGCTGGTGGCGGAAGCGGCCAGGCGGCTGGCAACGACGCTGCAGCAGATGATGATGATCTGTACAACTAGATTGGCTATCGTTGTAGTTCAACAGGTAGTGCTCCTTTCGGGCTGGCGATTGGCCGCCCTCAGCTTTCCTGCTGTTCGCTGCAAGTAAAGATTTTGATTGCGCATGGGCATGTCTCGTCAGTTCTCCTTGCCATTCTGTTGTCAGTCTCATTGTTCAACTCAGATAGAGTTGAGCTGTTGCAGTTCTCTTGTTGTCAAATCAGTTTCGAGGCGAACAAGCTTGATAAGAGCATGTTTGCCTACTTCACTCTCCGATAACGAGATGTTGGAGCCTTGGAGAACATAACAGCGATTTATTGCAAGCAAATGCAGCATAGTAGAGAAAAGATGGCATGGAGCACTTTGATTTAAGCCTTACGGCCGAAATGCAAGGTTAGTTTGAGTTGGGTAAGTTGAGTGAGATGATTTGAGGTGAGATAAGGGGGACTGGCAGAAGTTGCATCGAGATCAAGTATCATATTCAACACAAGACGAATTGAGACAAATTGAAATAGTTATGCAAGAATCAGCATCTTTATCGTCGTTGTTCATGACTTCATTCCAACTCAACAGAGTGTCTCCTGTGTCTACAAACCTAATCGTCATCACTTAAAGTTGGTGAACTCCCTCACCATGAATGTTTGCAACGCCATCTACTCATGGAGCAGCATAATTGCAATCGCACTGAGCGTCTGCTAGTATGAGATCACTGCAGCCGTCAGTTGCAGGATGGAATTACATCCATCGGATAATCTCTTCCGATCAAAATCTGGTAAGCTTGTTCTGTTTGTTACTTCTACAACGCAGCCCTCCTTTCGTTTCAACTATGACGTCTCTTGACGATAATGGAGACCAAGTTTCTATTGCAAAGCTTATTTATTTCATAATCACGTTTCACAGGTTGTGTTTTATTGTACAACATTCATCACTCGAGAGTTGATTGGTGGCTACTAACTTACAACTGAAAGAATCGATCTTCAAGAATAATCGCGCGTCTCATTGACATGTCTTCGATGCCTCTCACTCGTTCACAAAGACACGCATCGCATCTTCGCTGCCAGAAATTCTTCCAGACTGACTACCCCGCTGCCAGTGTGCATGTTGTCGAACAGATCCGCCAGCTCGTCTTGGCTCATTCTATGTCTCAGACCCTCAAACAAGGTGTCGACCGGGAGAACTCCTTCATCTGGTGCACAGTAAGAAAACAGCAGTGAACTCTCCTCTCCTCTCCCTAACCTTTCTTGTCCAACCTCTTGAACTCCCATCGCGCGCTAGCATCGACGCTCTCGGCATACTCGGAGAAGTTCATCTCCAAAGCATTCCTGAAGGCGTCACAGACCTCCTTGGTCATGGCTACTTTCCTTGCATAGCCGGCCTTGCAAGTTTTCCAGCCGAGCCTGTCCGGCAACGGCACTTCTTCGAAGTCGACAGAGGACGTAGAGGACGTGGAGGACATTGGTGATTCCGCCATATGTTGTGTGTATCGAGACTCTAGATCACTAGAATATGAAGGAAGCGACTGCTGCAGGAGAAGGGAGGAGGAGAAGGGCGGGAAGGAAACGAGATGCAGGAGGGGTGGGCAAGAAGCTTCAAGGAGCGAGCGAGGAAGCAGGAAGAGCCAATGGAGGAAAGGAGCAGATGAGGACGCGGTTGAAGGAGTGGGAAGGGAGGTGCTAAGGGTCATGGCGCAGAGCGATGGGGTATAGGGGGTAGGGTCCATTGGCAAGGAATGGACTTTAGTAGATTGGTGGGTGTTCACTGATAGTAAATGAGGGGTGGGGTGGTGATAAAACTTCGAAGGATGTAGCACGGGTGCTCACTTATGAGGGGGGGGGTAGGGTAGGAAAGAAATGTCTTGCAAGTTGATTGGATACGTTGGGGGTGGGTATAGAAGGAATTAAGTGAACTGACCATAAGGGGTAGATGCCACCCAGAATTTCATCCAATATTTGGAGCGTAGATATATAACTTACTAAATTTGAAATATCATCAGAATGTTCACGATTAGAACTTAACTATTCACCCACCCCTGTATGAGCCCCACCTAGGTTCGGTCAACCCGAATTGACCACCCCTACCTCTCCCGTATGTTTTGATTGCGGTCAACAACCGATGACCACCAGATATTAATAATACTAGTAAGCTTATCAATAACCATTATAAGTATAAATATTTATTGCCAAGGGCTGCTGCAAAATTCGTCCTTGAAAATGTTACAGAGATTTTGAAATTTCATGGAAAATATCGAAAAAAGGAACGAAAAAGAATGAGATTTAAATAGCCAAGTATCTTTTACGAACATACCAAGTATCATTTACGACCAGGTGGGGTGGGGTAGTCAAACAGTGGGAAGGTAGGGGAAACAAAGAGCAGGACCGGTGCTGACTGAAGATCACTAGGGGTCATGATGTTCAGTGGTAGTGTGCAAAGGCACCGGTTAGTATTGAAAGTGTCTTGGTTTTAAGAGATGTAGTACCCCATTTTTCGATTTGAAAGAAGGGGTGGTGATTTTGGTTGAGGGGTGTCAGGATTACCTCTATGCTAAAGAGTGGGTACGGATGAAGAAGAGGGGGTCCTCATTGGATCATGTTGATAATGAAGGGGGTAGTGTGCTCCGTGTAGTGTTAGAGGAGGGGTACTCCTGTAGTCTAGGGAGCTGTGTCAGCAAGGGAAGTAAAAACGGGGGTGGGTCCAACCGGTGAGCCTTTGACTTGCTGATTTTCACTGCAGGGCAATAATGATGGGAAAGGCATGGGGGTATAGGTGATGTATTTATCGAGTGGATCAATAACTAAATCGGCGATATATATGACCCTATAATTGATCCAAAGAGAGTTCGATCAGCAGGCTCGTGCCTTGGGCTCGATTTTTTCCACTGTGCCTGTCTACCTTTGTGTGGCAGGTACTCTTTGGTGAGCCTTGGGGGTCTTTCATTTCATAAGTGTGGCACTAAGTTCATATGGGTAGGTATAGAGAAGGGGCCCATGGCTCAGTTTACCCCTGAGTTGACTTCTTTGCCAGGCACAACTGCAGGAGAAGAGGGGCTGACATGCTCTTTGTATCATATGGGCTCACTTAAGAAATCTCTGTCCATTACCCCTTCCCTCCTATAACCGACCCCTTCCTATTTGTCAGTTCCGTGAGTCTGAAAGGGGTGCCCTCGGGCCTTCCGATCTCGGACTGCCCGACGCACGAATCATGGGGCTTTTCAAAAAGGCGTGTAGGACTCGAGGGGCTACACGCCAATTTCATCACTGAGAATACAGGAGCAGGTAGACGAAGAGGTAGTAGGAAAAGGGGGAGGGGAGGGGAGGGGAAGGGAGTGGCACAGCAAGGGTAAAAGTGTAGGGAGAAGAATGGATTCATCTATCGCCACGTTGCTTCAATGAGCAGTGGATTCACAACAAATTTCAGAAGATCCGATGTCATAACTTTCCGCTGTGGCTTGAAGTTGGAGGTGTCATTTGAGAGGTGAGGATGTACACAAGACAGAAGCAAGTCCTGAAAAGCCTTTCAAGTTTCGCAGCTCTTGTGCTAGAAATGCGGGAGCATCACCTTCCCTGATATTTCCACCTCCACCCCCATCTCAATCTCGTTCTCTGCCTGTCGGGGTCACCAGACTCAACAGCTCCAGTTCACCTGTGTTTGTGCCCTCCACAGGACGATCGTCTCCTAGCATGAAGAGCACGGAAGTTTCCTCACGCAGAGCTGATTCTCTGTGTTGTGGCTTGAGTTTCACCGCCAGATCCCTGGGGAGCCGGGCGGTCTTGACGACGAGGTCTATACCGGGCTGCACGGGAGCGGCCCCGAAGATCATGACAGGGGCCACGCTGACCTCATGGCCATCATTGGCCTGAGCGGAGGCGATCTTGAGCAGTGTCTCCCATGGGACTCCGCCCGCGGTCGTGTTGCTTACAGAAGATCTGCAGGGCACGCACGAACGGGTGCTGGCAGGAGTAGATTAGAGGGGCTGTATGTTGCCTCTCACTCAGCTTGCACAGGCGCGTGGTCATATTTTGCCGGTATGAAATGCTTTATGATTTATACACTCGATACACCGTCTGTCTTGTCCTCGGCGGATGACGGGCTCATTTCCGAGTGCTTCCTCTTCGTTGCCGTTTATATGCCCGCGCGGCCGAGTCTGTTTTTCGGTCAGTAATCATACGGTAGACGATGGAGTCCGAGAGCAGCTTGACACTGCCAAGATTCCCGGAGAGATGGCAGGTGTCGGGGTAGCTATCGGAGAAGCCCTGGCTCCATGCGAGCGCCTTGGTCTTGAAATCCTTCCAGTTGGTGTTGGATAGGGCAGAGCAGTCGGAGGGGAGCCTCTCTGACATGCTCTCACTGCGAATTTTGTTCTCTACCTTGCCCAGCACTGTCTCCATCTGGTCTCTCGAAGATAGCGGAAAGATAATCGATCTCTTGTCACTCAAGGCTTCCGAGCCCAACAACGTTTCGTGCAAGTCGTCTGGGATCATGTTCAAGGCTTCCGAGCCCAACAACTTTTCGTGCAAGTCGTCTGGGATCATGTCGGCCAAAAGAAGGCAGGTGTCGGGGTAGCTATCGGAGAAGCCCTGGCTCCATGCGAGCTCGTCTCCCGAAGATAGCGGAAAGATAATCGATCTCTCATCACTCAAGGCTTCCGAGCCCAACAACTTTTCGTTCCAGTCGTCTGGGGTCGAGTCTTCGATCCTTGAGCCCATGTTGTTCAAGCTCATGAGTTGTCACCTGCGAGTACGGTTTAGTCTGCATATAGTATCACAGTGTGTCACGGCACGGTGATGGCAAAATGAGCTATAAAACACTGTGACACGCACACAGTGCCGCTTGCAAGCAACAAGAAGGCACCAAGAAGCAAGAGACTTGTCAAGTGAGTGATGATGACACATTGATGGTTCTGGGGCGGGCTCAGCGATAGGGTTGCGGACTCCGGAAGGCTCCCTGAAAGTGACGGTTGCCGCGGCCGGGCAGTGCGGACTCGGGTATACCGTCAATCATACGGAGGGGCAGTATGGAGTTCCGGAGTCAGGATGTGGGTTATCATAGTAAACCTGAGGCGTCCGTAACCGTGGGTGGTCTGCCTGGGCCTGGACCTTTCTCCCTGGCCGCCTTCGCTTATAAAGAGTGTGACTGAGTTGCCCGGGGGATCCGAGGACCCCCGACGGCCTCAGCCTGTACTGTACTACCGTACCCGCCCTATACGCTTCTACCCCTGCTTTACCCCGTATGAACAAGGGTAGGGGTATCTTTTTAGGAGGGAGTGGGTGAGTTTGCATGGAAATCGCAATGGCAGCATGGTGGCGACCAGGGTTGAGGATGATGAATTCAGCCTGTGCAATGATGACAATCACGAAACCATCCTGTCAGAGAATGAAAGTTGTCAGATCTATATCATCGGATGTCAATCATTTGGATGTCATCGTTGCAGTGTTTGATGTTTCTACAATTCGTTTTCTCTTTTTTCGACTCGCCACGCAATCCCCGCAGCCGGGGCATGTTACTGGTGAACTCTCCATGATATTCTACTGACTCATCACACAATCGTTCTATGGTGTTGCTCTATGTGTTATTTCTGGTTCCTCGTCATCACTTTTTGTTCCATCCTGTACATCGAAAACTTCACGCTAGTGCGTTTTGCTGAGAACAATTCGCTTGTTCGAAAGCTCGCTTCTTCGAATGCTCATAGCATGTACACAAGACAGAAGCAAGTCCTCAAAAGCCTTTCGCAGCTCTTGTGCTAGAAATGCGGGAGCATCACCTTCCCTGATATTTCCACCTCCACCCCCATCTCAATCTCGTTCTCTGCCTGTCGGGGTCACCAGACTCAACAGCTCCAGTTCACCTGTGTTTGTGCCCTCCACAGGACGATCGTCTCCTAGCATGAAGAGCACGGAAGTTTCCTCACGCAGAGCTGATTCTCTGCGTTGTGGCTTGAGTTTCACCGCCAGATCTCTGGGAAGCGGGGCGGTCTTGACGACGAGGTCTATACCGGGCTGCACGGGAGCGGCCTCGAAGTTCATGACAGGGGCCACGCTGACCTCATGGCCATCATGGCCTGAGCAGAGGCGATCTTGAGCAGTGTCTCCCATGGGACTCCGCCCGCGGTCGTGTGGATGACCTGGTTGACGGGAGGGCAGGTCCCCCGCCAGGACGAACATGTCCATGCACACCTTCATCGCGGGGTAGGAAGAATGCCCATTCGGATCGATGCGATTGCGTTGTCGCTGATGGGGAAATCCTCATCGTTTTGCTTACAGAAGATCTGCAGGGCACGCACGAACGGGTGCTGGCAGGAGTAGATTAGAGGGGCTGTATGTTGCCTCTCACTCTGCTTGCACAGGCGCGTGGTCATATTTTGCCGGTATGAAATGCTTTATGATTTATACAGTCGATACACCGTCTGTCTTGTCCTCGGCGGATGACGGGCTCATTTCCGAGTACTTTCTCTTCGTTGCCGTTTATACGCCCGCGCGGCCGAGTCGGGCAGGTCGGCCAAGTTTTGCTTGTGTATCTCGTATTAAAAGACGATCATCCGATGGAGTCCGATAGCAGCTTGACACTGCCAAGATTCCCGGAAAGATGGCAGGTGTCGGGGTAGCTATCGGAGAAGCCCTGGCTCCATGCGAGTGCCTTGGTCTTGAAATCCTTCCAGTTGGTGTTGGATAGGACAGAGCAGTCGGAGGGGAGCCTCTCTGACATGCTCTCACTGCGAATTTTGTTCTCTACCTTGCCCAGCACTGTCTCCATCTGGTCTCTCGAAGCTAGCGGAAAGATAATCGATCTCTCCGACTCGTCACTCAAGGCTCCAAGCCCGCCCCACAGAACAACTTTTGAGAGTCGCCCCCGGACAGTCGTCCGAGTCTCCGAGCCCGAGCCGAGTCTGCGGCGGGGCTGTGCGATCTTGTCCGGCCAATAGTTGGGATCGAGTCTTCGACCCTTGATCGGACGTGGCGGCGGCGCCACTGATCATCCGTTCAAGTGTTCAAGCAGCCCGCCGCCGGGCACACTGCCCTGAGGCGGCCGCTGAGGGCCCGGCCTCAGGGCCTCACCGCGGCCGGTCACCGTTGCCACTCAGGTCAGTTCAACGCCGGGTTACTAGCCTACTAGGCGGCTAGTACGGTAGGCTCACGGCGTTGCCGGGCCCGGCGCTCGGCCGGCACGCCCGTCGTGACCGTACCGGGGTCTCAACTTCCGGGCCGCGCCCTGAGTTGATTGCGAGTCACTGAGTGGCTAGTAACCGGGCCGCGGCCGTTTGACGAGCACTGCGCATCGGAGTGTTCACGCCGGGGGGACTGCCGCCGGGGCGCGGCCCGTCGCCGGGCCGGCCGGGACGGTTGCCAACTTTGAAGTTGGCATACCGCCGCCGGGCACCGGTGACCGGGCGGCGGCGTGCCACCGTCACGGCCGTCACTGCCGTCACAGTGCGGTGGCCCGGGCCCGGTGACCGCTCACGGTCCCGGCCCCGCCGGCCGCCGGCTCAGTCCCGACTCCGAGTCACTGGCCGCAGTGGGCCAGTGGATCATCCGATCGGTCGGATATCCGGTACTATAACTCCTGCAAGCCCGAGCCCGTGGCGGCATCCGTGCCTCGAAGTTCACCGTGCCACCGGCACGGTGAACTTCGGAACGTAGGCTCGCCCGGGCTCCTGCAGTACCATCAACCCCCCCCATCTCCCTCCCCCCCCGCCCCCCCGTCACGGACTCGCCGGTACGTTCCCCCCCCACCGTACTAGTACCGGTCATGGGCACTCATTTGTTTTGACTCGTTTTGTTGCCGGGTAGGGTCGTCTTGGCTCCATGGCGTGACTGTCGGTACTTTTACAAGACAGTCACGGAATCCGAGTCAGAGTTTTACTACTCAATGTTGTGACAGGGGTCCATTTGATGGAAAAGAGGGGGTAGTCAGGTCTGGCACACTGACAGACAGTCGGTAGTTTTCAATCAGTCGGGGGCAATGAGGGGTAGTCGTTGATTGATATACGAAGAGGTAGGGTGAGTTTGAACACCTATGGAGGGGTGATCTGAACACCAAGCCCCTGCCAGGGGTAGGTAGGTTCAAGGAATAAACTCTGATTGCGAAAAGCTTGGTTTTGGTTCACAGTCATGTCCACCAAGGAGTAAAGTACCTTGATCCGAACGAATCATTGTGTTTTCAAAATGTTTTATTCGAAAACTACAATTTACTACTGTTTTAATAGAACACGTAACAATGACTGCCGTGAAGCGATGTGGTTTTGAGACCCATCCTAACGTACAGGTCGAGATATGCGTCCTTTGCTCCTTGCCATGTCAATGTCCGACTATATCATACTACCCCTACCCCCCTTGATTCATCTTTCGTGTAACCCACCCGTACCTTAATCATGTTTGAACCCTCGATATGCCCTGGAACAAATTTAGAGATTTCACCCCTACCCCCTCATTTCGACCTCTGACCCAAAGATACATAGAGGGCAGAGGGTGGGGGTGTAGACGGGAATCAGGGGCATCGCAAGGGGGTGACAAAAACCAGGAGCAAGAGCGCGGTAGAACATCGACATGCTGCAGGCTGCCAAGCAACGCTTCCTCTCCTTCCGTCGGTCCCAGACCTCTCCCTCTCCCCTTCTCATCTCCTCCAATCCTCCCTCCTCCTCCCATGCCTCCTATCATCCAGCAGAACCTTGCGAGATCTCCGAGGCTTCCGGGTGTGACTTGAGTTACGACCGACTTATGCCAGCCGCGCCCCAAGGGAGCATGCTGCGGAGAAGACATGGCTTCCGAGCGAACTTCCAGGAGGAGTTCGAGAAGCTTGATGCCAATGGTGACGATGACCGCTGCGTGTGGATGTAGGGCTGACGCAAGCATGCAGGGGACGGGTTCCTGACGCTGGAGGAGCTGGCGGCAGGGCTGAATCATCACATGGGGGAGGCAGAGCTCATCGCTCTGTTCAACAAGCTGGACACGAACAAGGACGGGAGGATCTCTCTCGACGAGTACGTCATGGGCAGCGTGAACAACTGCAGAGAGCACGCCTCGAGGGTTCAGGACGGCGTGACGGAAAGTATCAACAACCTGGAGCACGTTCTAGACGATTTGCGCAAGGACAAGACGTTGGACAGCTTGTCCAAGCTGATCACAGATTCGATCGAGAAGAGAAACAAGGCGGTGTGGAAGGAGAAGAAGGGGATCTACCGGAAGATGCCCTACGACGAGTTCAAGAACCTTTTGTTCTCCAAGTTCGATGCCCGAGACGCGAGCAGGAGCGGAGGCATCAACGAGGACAGGGCGCTTGTCTTGTTCCAGGACCTCGGCAAGACTTTCTCCAAGCCCGACTTCCGCGTGTTTCTCAGCAGCAACGACGTGAACCACGAGGAGGACATCTCTCGCGAGCAAGTGCTAAAGCTGATGCTCGAACTGCTCAAGGAAAAGGCCAAGTTCTCCAGCTCCGTTCGCCGACTCATGGTGCTGTCCCAGCCCAAGAAGTCTCCAGCAGGACGAAGCGTCGAGGACTACCTGCAGCAGCAGGTGGAGGAGATCAAGGACGCGGGCAAGAAGGCCAAGTTGTGGAAGAAGAACGCTCTCAAGGCAAGGTCGTTCGGGGCCAAGTCAAACAAGCTCGCAGCTGCTCAGCCCGTCCTGCGTCGAGCTGCTTCAGCTGATCAGGCCAACTACTTCCAGTGGGAGTTCAAGAGGCTGGACACGAATGGTGTGAACTTCTGCTCCCCTTTCACCTGCTCCTGCTCCTGCTCCTGCTCCTGCTCCTGCTCCTACTTCCCTGAGGCTCCTGAATATGTGGTGTTTTCTCTGATGTTGAGCTCCAGGGGATGGCGTCCTAACGGCCGAAGAGCTCTTTGACGGGCTCAAGCATCGGCTCGGGCAGGATGAACTTTCCGAGCTCTTCGACAACATTGTAAGTTGATGGTGCTGCAGGGAGGGCGAGGGAGAACATGGCGAGGGGGAGCGAGGGAAGGCGAAGGAGGAGCAACTGACTGTCTTGACAGGATGTGAATGGAGATGGTCTGATCAGCCAAGATGAATATGTGGAAGCAAGGAAGACAATGCAGGCATTCCAGAAGCTGTTCTAAGCCATGAGTGATGATGTAGAATATCGTGATGAGGTTGTACATAAACAGCGTGTGGTCGAGAATTGTATGCTTGTTCTCTGGGATAAAGAGGACTAAACAAGGGAGGCGAGGAGGAAGAGGGAGGGGGGCGAGGGGACGAGGAAGAAGACAAACGGAAGAGATTCAGGCAAGGTGAAAGTTTTCTCAAGAGTTTGCACTGTCTGTCTGTTGAGCAACCTGCATGGCTGTCATGTTGAGAAATCTGGTTCAGA
Organism: Guillardia theta CCMP2712; assembly: GCF_000315625.1. Lineage (NCBI taxonomy): Eukaryota > Cryptophyceae > Pyrenomonadales > Geminigeraceae > Guillardia > Guillardia theta. The sequence goes on from NW_005434481.1 coordinate 52,874, forward strand.
GGATGGAAGGAGGCAGGAAGAAAGGAGGGGCAGGAAAAAGGAGGGAGGACGAAGAAAGATTCAAGAGGAGGAGAAAGGAGGACGAGAGGAGCAAACAAAAGGCGAGGTTGAAGAAAAAGCCTCACAGCGTCTGCTTGCGCCAAGGGAACATCATCTTTTTCTTCTCTTTTCTCTAATTGCTGCTAAAACATTGCTTGTTACATGGAAGGAGGAGGATGAACATACCTGGTCAGGTTTGCGATCTTGCGGCGCATGAGAGCGAAGAAGAAGAGTTCCCATGCAGAGGTTGAGGATGCAAAACATGAAGAGAGACCTGAAGAACACGGTTGAGGACGGCAAGATATTGATGGAAGAGAAGGAGAAAAGATTGAATTGTCAAGACCGACGATTAACAGGAGTTTGTTGATGTGATTGTGATGGTCGCGGTAGTGCTAAAGGTTCTGGTTGTAGAGAACAGGCAGCAGAGGGAGATGAGGAAAACAGAGGAGGAGGGGAAAAAGGTGGAGGTAGTCCTTTCAGTTGTTGAGGATGAGGAGAAGAATGAGGAGGAGAAGGATAAGGACGAGGAGGAGGAGGAGGAGGAGGAGGAGGAGGAGGACGACGACGAGGAGGAGGAGGAGGAGGAGGAGGAGGAAGAGGAAGAGGAAGAGGAGGATGGAGGAGGAGGAGG